>NW_027616740.1:0-197821 GCF_964187855.1 Myxine glutinosa
AACCACTTTTCGCACTTGTGTTAGTGTTGAAAAACCACTTTTCGCACTTGTGTTGGTGCAGGAAACCACTTTTGCATTTGTATTAGTGTGGAAAAAACACTTTTCGCACTTGTGTTAGTGTTGAAAAACCACTTTTCGCACTTGTGTTAGTGTTGAAAAACCACCTCTCGCACTTGTGTTGGTGCAGGAAACCACTTTTGCACTTGTATTAGTGTGGAAAAAACACTTTTCGCACTTGTGTTAGTGTTGAAAAACCACTTTTCGCACTTGTGTTAGTGTTGAAAAACCACTTTTCGCACTTGTGTTGGTGCAGGAAACCACTTTTGCACTTGTATTAGTGTGGAAAAAACACTTTTTGCACTTGTGATAGTGTTGAAAAACCACTTTTCGCACTTGTGTTAGTGTTGAAAAACCACTTTTCGCACTTGTGTTGGTGCAGGAAACCACTTTTGCACTTGTGTTAGTGTTGAAAAACCTCTTTTCGCACTTGTGTTAGTGTTGAAAAACCACTTTTCGCACTTGTGTTAGTGTTGAAAAACCACTTTTCGCACTTGTGTTGGTGCAGGAAACCACTTTTGCACTTGTGTTAGTGTTGAAAAACCACTTTTCGCACTTGTGTTAGTGTTGAAAAACCACTTTTCCACTTGTGTTAGTGTTGAAAAACCACTTTTCGCACTTGTGTTGGTGCAGGAAACCACTTTTACACTTGTATTAGTGTGGAAAAAACACTTTTTGCACTTGTGATAGTGTTGAAAAACTACTTTTCGCACTTGTGTTGGTGCAGGAAACCACTTTTGCACTTGTATTAGTGTGGAAAAAACACTTTTCGCACTTGTGTTAGTGTTGAAAAACCACTTTTCGCACTTGTGTTAGTGTTGAAAAACCACTTTTCGCACTTGTGTTAGTGTTGAAAAACCACTTTTCGCACTTGTGTTGGTGCAGGAAACCACTTTTGCATTTGTATTAGTGTGGAAAAAACACTTTTCGCACTTGTGTTAGTGTTGAAAAACCTCTTTTCGCACTTGTGTTAGTGTTGAAAAACCACTTTTCGCACTTGTGTTAGTGTTGAAAAACCACTTTTCGCACTTGTGTTTGTGCAGGAAACCACTTTTGCACTTGTATTAGTGTTGAAAAACCACTTTTCGCACTTGTGTTAGTGTTGAAAAACCACTTTTCGCACTTGTGTTGGTGCAGGAAACCACTTTTGCACTTGTATTAGTGTGGAAAAAACACTTTTTGCACTTGTGATAGTGTTGAAAAACCACTTTTCGCACTTGTGTTCGTGTTGAAAAACCACTTTTCGCACTTGTGTTGGTGCAGGAAACCACTTTTGCACTTGTATTAGTGTGGAAAAACCACTTTTTGCACTTGTGTTTGTGTTGAAAAACCCCTTTTCGCACTTGAGTTAGTGTTGAAAAACCACTTTTCGCACTTGTGTTAGTGTTGAAAAACCACTTTTCGCACGTGTGTTGGTCCAGGAAACCACTTTTGCACTTGTATTAGTGTGGAAAAAACACTTTTTGCACTTGTGTTAGTGTTGAAAAACCACTTTTCGCACTTGTGTTAGTGTTGAAAAACCACTTTTCGTACTTGTGTTGGTGCAGGAACCCACTTTTGCACTTGTATTAGTGTGGAAAAACCACTTTTTGCACTTGTGATAGTGTTGAAAAACCACTTTTCGCACTTGTGTTGGTGCAGGAAACCGCTTTTGCACTTGTATTAGTGTGGAAAAACCGCTTTTCGCACTTGTGTTAGTGTTGAAAAACCACTTTTCGCACTTGTGTTAGTGTTGAAAAACCACTTTTCGCACTTGTGTTGGTGCAGGAAACCACTTTTGCACTTGTATTAGTGTGGAAAAAACACTTTTTGCACTTGTGATAGTGTTGAAAAACCACTTTTCGCACTTGTGTTAGTGTTGAAAAACCACTTTTCGCACTTGTGTTGGTGCAGGAAACCAGTTTTGCACTTGTATTAGTGTGGAAAAAACACTTTTTGCACTTGTGATAGTGTTGAAAAACCACTTTTCGCACTTCTGTTAGTGTTGAAAAACCACTTTTCGCACTTGTGTTGGTGCAGGAACCCACTTTTGCACTTGTATTAGTGTGGAAAAACCACTTTTCGCACTTGTGTTAGTGTTGAAAAACCACTTTTTGCACTTGTGTTAGTGTTGAAAAACCACTTTTCGCACTTGTGTTGGTGCAGGAAACCACTTTTGCACTTGTATTAGTGTGGAAAAAACACTTTTTGCACTTGTGATAGTGTTGAAAAACCACTTTTCACACTTGTGTTAGTGTTGAAAAACCACTTTTCGCACTTGTGTTGGTGCAGGAAACCACTTTTGCACTTGTATTAGTGTGGAAAAACCACTTTTCGCACTTGTGTTAGTGTTGAAAAACCACTTTTCGCACTTGTGTTAGTGTTGAAAAACCACTTTTCGCACTTGTGTTGGTGCATGAAACCACTTTTGCACTTGTATTAGTGTGGAAAAAACACTTTTTGCACTTGTGATAGTGTTGAAAAACCACTTTTCACACTTGTGTTAGTGTTGAAAAACCACTTTTCGCACGTGTGTTGGTGCAGGAAACCACTTTTGCACTTGTATTAGTGTGGAAAAAACACTTTTCGCACTTGTGTTAGTGTTGAAAAACCACTTTTCGCACTTGTGTTAGTGTTGAAAAACCACTTTTCGCACTTGTGTTAGTGTTGAAAAACCACTTTTCGCACTTGTGTTAATGTTGAAAAACCACTTTTCGCACTTGTGTTGGTGCAGGAAACCACTTTTGCACTTGTATTAGTGTGGAAAAAACACTTTTCGCACTTGTGTAAGTGTTGAAAAACCAATTTTCGCACTTGTGTTGGTGCAGGAAACCACTTTTGCACTTGTATTAGTGTGGAAAAAACACTTTTCGCACTTGTGTTAGTGTTGAAAACCACTTTTCGCACTTGTGTTAGTGTTGAAAAACCACTTTTCGCACTTGTGTTGGTGCAGGAAACCACTTTTGCACTTGTGTTAGTGTTGAAAAACCACTTTTCGCACTTGTGTTGGTGCAGGAAACCACTTTTGCACTTGTATTAGTGTGGAAAAACCACTTTTCGCACTTGTGTTAGTGTTGAAAAACCACTTTTCCACTTGTGTTAGTGTTGAAAAACCACTTTTCGCACTTGTGTTGGTGCAGGAAACCACTTTTACACTTGTATTAGTGTGGAAAAAACACTTTTTGCACTTGTGATAGTGTTGAAAAACTACTTTTCGCACTTGTGTTAGCGTTGAAAAACCAATTTTCGCACTTGTGTTGGTGCAGGAAACCACTTTTGCACTTGTATTAGTATGGAAAAAACACTTTTTGCACTTGTGATAGTGTTGAAAAACCACTTTTCGCACTTGTGTTAGCGTTGAAAAACCACTTTTCGCACTTGTGTTGGTGCAGGAAACCACTTTTACACTTGTATTAGTGTGGAAAAAACACTTTTTGCACTTGTGTTGGTGCAGGAAACCACTTTTCGCACTTGTGTAAGTGTTGAAAAACCAATTTTCGCACTTGTGTTGGTGCAGGAAACCACTTTTGCACTTGTATTAGTATGGAAAAAACACTTTTTGCACTTGTGATAGTGTTGAAAAACCACTTTTCGCACTTGTGTTAGCGTTGAAAAACCACTTTTCGCACTTGTGTTGGTGCAGGAAACCACTTTTGCACTTGTGTTAGTGTTGAAAAACCACTTTTCGCACTTGTGTTGGTGCAGGAAACCACTTTTGCACTTGTATTAGTGTGGAAAAACCACTTTTCGCACTTGTGTTAGTGTTGAAAAACCACTTTTCCACTTGTGTTAGTGTTGAAAAACCACTTTTCGCACTTGTGTTGGTGCAGGAAACCACTTTTACACTTGTATTAGTGTGGAAAAAACACTTTTTGCACTTGTGATAGTGTTGAAAAACCACTTTTCGCACTTGTGTTAGTGTTGAAAAACCACTTTTCGCACTTGTGTTGGTGCAGGAAACCACTTTTGCACTTGTATTAGTGTGGAAAAACCACTTTTTGCACTTGTGTTAGTGTTGAAAAACCACTTTTCGCACTTGTGTTAGTGTTGACAAACCACTTTTCGCACTTGTGTTGGTGCAGGAAACCACTTTTGTACTTGTATTAGTGTGGAAAAACCTCTTTTCGCACTTGTGTTAGTGTTGAAAAACCACTTTTCGCACTTGTGTTAGTGTTGAAAAACCACTTTTCGCACTTGTGTTTGTGCAGGAAACCACTTTTGCACTTGTATTAGTGTTGAAAAACCACTTTTCGCACTTGTGTTAGTGTTGAAAAACCACTTTTCGCACTTGTGTTGGTGCAGGAAACCACTTTTGCACTTGTATTAGTGTGGAAAAAACACTTTTTGCACTTGTGATAGTGTTGAAAAACCACTTTTCGCACTTGTGTTCGTGTTGAAAAACCACTTTTCGCACTTGTGTTGGTGCAGGAAACCACTTTTGCACTTGTATTAGTGTGGAAAAACCACTTTTTGCACTTGTGTTTGTGTTGAAAAACCCCTTTTCGCACTTGAGTTAGTGTTGAAAAACCACTTTTCGCACTTGTGTTAGTGTTGAAAAACCACTTTTCGCACGTGTGTTGGTCCAGGAAACCACTTTTGCACTTGTATTAGTGTGGAAAAAACACTTTTTGCACTTGTGTTAGTGTTGAAAAACCACTTTTCGCACTTGTGTTAGTGTTGAAAAACCACTTTTCGTACTTGTGTTGGTGCAGGAACCCACTTTTGCACTTGTATTAGTGTGGAAAAACCACTTTTTGCACTTGTGATAGTGTTGAAAAACCACTTTTCGCACTTGTGTTGGTGCAGGAAACCGCTTTTGCACTTGTATTAGTGTGGAAAAACCGCTTTTCGCACTTGTGTTAGTGTTGAAAAACCACTTTTCGCACTTGTGTTAGTGTTGAAAAACCACTTTTCGCACTTGTGTTGGTGCAGGAAACCACTTTTGCACTTGTATTAGTGTGGAAAAAACACTTTTTGCACTTGTGATAGTGTTGAAAAACCACTTTTCGCACTTGTGTTAGTGTTGAAAAACCACTTTTCGCACTTGTGTTGGTGCAGGAAACCAGTTTTGCACTTGTATTAGTGTGGAAAAAACACTTTTTGCACTTGTGATAGTGTTGAAAAACCACTTTTCGCACTTCTGTTAGTGTTGAAAAACCACTTTTCGCACTTGTGTTGGTGCAGGAACCCACTTTTGCACTTGTATTAGTGTGGAAAAACCACTTTTCGCACTTGTGTTAGTGTTGAAAAACCACTTTTTGCACTTGTGTTAGTGTTGAAAAACCACTTTTCGCACTTGTGTTGGTGCAGGAAACCACTTTTGCACTTGTATTAGTGTGGAAAAAACACTTTTTGCACTTGTGATAGTGTTGAAAAACCACTTTTCACACTTGTGTTAGTGTTGAAAAACCACTTTTCGCACTTGTGTTGGTGCAGGAAACCACTTTTGCACTTGTATTAGTGTGGAAAAACCACTTTTCGCACTTGTGTTAGTGTTGAAAAACCACTTTTCGCACTTGTGTTAGTGTTGAAAAACCACTTTTCGCACTTGTGTTGGTGCATGAAACCACTTTTGCACTTGTATTAGTGTGGAAAAAACACTTTTTGCACTTGTGATAGTGTTGAAAAACCACTTTTCACACTTGTGTTAGTGTTGAAAAACCACTTTTCGCACGTGTGTTGGTGCAGGAAACCACTTTTGCACTTGTATTAGTGTGGAAAAAACACTTTTCGCACTTGTGTTAGTGTTGAAAAACCACTTTTCGCACTTGTGTTAGTGTTGAAAAACCACTTTTCGCACTTGTGTTAGTGTTGAAAAACCACTTTTCGCACTTGTGTTAATGTTGAAAAACCACTTTTCGCACTTGTGTTGGTGCAGGAAACCACTTTTGCACTTGTATTAGTGTGGAAAAAACACTTTTCGCACTTGTGTAAGTGTTGAAAAACCAATTTTCGCACTTGTGTTGGTGCAGGAAACCACTTTTGCACTTGTATTAGTGTGGAAAAAACACTTTTCGCACTTGTGTTAGTGTTGAAAACCACTTTTCGCACTTGTGTTAGTGTTGAAAAACCACTTTTCGCACTTGTGTTGGTGCAGGAAACCACTTTTGCACTTGTGTTAGTGTTGAAAAACCACTTTTCGCACTTGTGTTGGTGCAGGAAACCACTTTTGCACTTGTATTAGTGTGGAAAAACCACTTTTCGCACTTGTGTTAGTGTTGAAAAACCACTTTTCCACTTGTGTTAGTGTTGAAAAACCACTTTTCGCACTTGTGTTGGTGCAGGAAACCACTTTTACACTTGTATTAGTGTGGAAAAAAACACTTTTTGCACTTGTGATAGTGTTGAAAAACTACTTTTCGCACTTGTGTTAGCGTTGAAAAACCAATTTTCGCACTTGTGTTGGTGCAGGAAACCACTTTTTCACTTGTATTAGTATGGAAAAAACACTTTTTGCACTTGTGATAGTGTTGAAAAACCACTTTTCGCACTTGTGTTATCGTTGAAAAACCACTTTTCGCACTTGTGTTGGTGCAGGAAACCACTTTTACACTTGTATTAGTGTGGAAAAAACACTTTTTGCACTTGTGTTGGTGCAGGAAACCACTTTTCGCACTTGTGTAAGTGTTGAAAAACCAATTTTCGCACTTGTGTTGGTGCAGGAAACCACTTTTGCACTTGTATTAGTATGGAAAAAACACTTTTTGCACTTGTGATAGTGTTGAAAAACCACTTTTCGCACTTGTGTTAGCGTTGAAAAACCACTTTTCGCACTTGTGTTGGTGCAGGAAACCACTTTTGCACTTGTGTTAGTGTTGAAAAACCACTTTTCGCACTTGTGTTGGTGCAGGAAACCACTTTTGCACTTGTATTAGTGTGGAAAAACCACTTTTCGCACTTGTGTTAGTGTTGAAAAACCACTTTTCCACTTGTGTTAGTGTTGAAAAACCACTTTTCGCACTTGTGTTGGTGCAGGAAACCACTTTTACACTTGTATTAGTGTGGAAAAAACACTTTTTGCACTTGTGATAGTGTTGAAAAACTACTTTTCGCACTTGTGTTGGTGCAGGAAACCACTTTTGCACTTGTATTAGTGTGGAAAAAACACTTTTCGCACTTGTGTTAGTGTTGAAAAACCACTTTTCGCACTTGTGTTAGTGTTGAAAAACCACTTTTCGCACTTGTGTTAGTGTTGAAAAACCACTTTTCGCACTTGTGTTGGTGCAGGAAACCACTTTTGCATTTGTATTAGTGTGGAAAAAACACTTTTCGCACTTGTGTTAGTGTTGAAAAACCACTTTTCGCACTTGTGTTAGTGTTGAAAAACCACTTCTCGCACTTGTGTTGGTGCAGGAAACCACTTTTGCACTTGTATTAGTGTGGAAAAAACACTTTTCGCACTTGTGTTAGTGTTGAAAAACCACTTTTCGCACTTGTGTTAGTGTTGAAAAACCACTTTTCGCACTTGTGTTGGTGCAGGAAACCACTTTTGCACTTGTATTAGTGTGGAAAAAAACACTTTTTGCACTTGTGATAGTGTTGAAAAACCACTTTTCGCACTTGTGTTAGTGTTGAAAAACCACTTTTCGCACTTGTGTTGGTGCAGGAAACCACTTTTGCACTTGTATTAGTGTGGAAAAACCACTTTTTGCACTTGTGTTAGTGTTGAAAAACCACTTTTCGCACTTGTGTTAGTGTTGACAAACCACTTTTCGCACTTGTGTTGGTGCAGGAAACCACTTTTGCACTTGTATTAGTGTGGAAAAAACACTTTTTGCACTTGTGATAGTGTTGAAAAACCACTTTTCGCACTTGTGTTAGTGTTGAAAAACCACTTTTCGCACTTGTGTTGGTGCAGGAAACCACTTTTGCACTTGTATTAGTGTGGAAAAACCACTTTTTGCACTTGTGTTTGTGTTGAAAAACCACTTTTCGCACTTTAGTTAGTGTTGAAAAACCACTTTTCGCACTTGTGTTAGTGTTGAAAAACCACTTTTCGCACGTGTGTTGGTGCAGGAAACCACTTTTGCACTTGTATTAGTGTGGAAAAAACACTTTTCGCACTTGTGTTAGTGTTGAAAAACCACTTTTCGCACTTGTGTTAGTGTTGAAAAACCACTTTTTGCACTTGTGTTAGTGTTGAAAAACCACTTTTCGCACTTGTGTTAGTGTTGAAAAACCACTTTTCGCACTTGTGTTGGTGCAGGAACCCACTTTTGCACTTGTATTAGTGTGGAAAAACCACTTTTTGCACTTGTGATAGTGTTGAAAAACCACTTTTCGCACTTGTGTTGGTGCAGGAAACCGCTTTTGCACTTGTATTAGTGTGGAAAAACCTCTTTTCGCACTTGTGTTAGTGTTGAAAAACCACTTTTCGCACTTGTGTTAGTGTTGAAAAACCACTTTTCGCACTTGTGTTGGTGCAGGAAACCACTTTTGCATTTGTATTAGTGTGGAAAAAACACTTTTCGCACTTGTGTTAGTGTTGAAAAACCACTTTTCGCACTTGTGTTAGTGTTGAAAAACCACTTTTCGCACTTGTGTTAGTGTTGACAAACCACTTTTCGCACTTGTGTTGGTGCAGGAAACCACTTTTGCACTTGTATTAGTGCGGAAAAAACACTTTTTGCACTTGTGATAGTGTTGAAAAACCACTTTTCTCACTTGTGTTAGTGTTGAAAAACCACTTTTCGCACTTGTGTTGGTGCAGGAAACCACTTTTGTACTTGTATTAGTGTGGAAAAACCTCTTTTCGCACTTGTGTTAGTGTTGAAAAACCACTTTTCGCACTTGTGTTAGTGTTGAAAAACCACTTTTCGCACTTGTGTTTGTGCAGGAAACCACTTTTGCACTTGTATTAGTGTGGAAAAAACACTTTTTGCACTTGTGATAGTGTTGAAAAACCACTTTTCGCACTTGTGTTAGTGTTGAAAAACCACTTTTCGCACTTGTGTTGGTGCAGGAAACCACTTTTGCACTTGTATTAGTGTGGCAAAAACACTTTTTGCACTTGTGATAGTGTTGAAAAACCACTTTTCGCACTTGTGTTCGTGTTGAAAAACCACTTTTCGCACTTGTGTTGGTGCAGGAAACCACTTTTGCACTTGTATTAGTGTGGAAAAACCACTTTTTGCACTTGTGTTTGTGTTGAAAAACCACTTTTCGCACTTGAGTTAGTGTTGAAAAACCACTTTTCGCACTTGTGTTAGTGTTGAAAAACCACTTTTCGCACGTGTGTTGGTCCAGGAAACCACTTTTGCACTTGTATTAGTGTGGAAAAAACACTTTTCGCACTTGTGTTAGTGTTGAAAAACCACTTTTCGCACTTGTGTTAGTGTTGAAAAACCACTTTTTGCACTTGTGTTAGTGTTGAAAAACCACTTTTCACACTTGTGTTAGTGTTGAAAAACCACTTTTCGTACTTGTGTTGGTGCAGGAACCCACTTTTGCACTTGTATTAGTGTGGAAAAACCACTTTTTGCACTTGTGATAGTGTTGAAAAACCACTTTTCGCACTTGTGTTGGTGCAGGAAACCGCTTTTGCACTTGTATTAGTGTGGAAAAACCGCTTTTCGCACTTGTGTTAGTGTTGAAAAACCACTTTTCGCACTTGTGTTAGTGTTGAAAAACCACTTTTCGCACTTGTGTTGGTGCAGGAAACCACTTTTGCACTTGTATTAGTGTGGAAAAAACACTTTTTGCACTTGTGATAGTGTTGAAAAACCACTTTTCGCACTTGTGTTAGTGTTGAAAAACCACTTTTCGCACTTGTGTTGGTGCAGGAAACCAGTTTTGCACTTGTATTAGTGTGGAAAAAACACTTTTTGCACTTGTGATAGTGTTGAAAAACCACTTTTCGCACTTCTGTTAGTGTTGAAAAACCACTTTTCGCACTTGTGTTGGTGCAGGAATCCACTTTTGCACTTGTATTAGTGTGGAAAAACCACTTTTCGCACTTGTGTTAGTGTTGAAAAACCACTTTTTGCACTTGTGTTAGTGTTGAAAAACCACTTTTCGCACTTGTGTTGGTGCAGGAAACCACTTTTGCACTTGTATTAGTGTGGAAAAAACACTTTTTGCACTTGTGATAGTGTTGAAAAACCACTTTTCACACTTGTGTTAGTGTTGAAAAACCACTTTTCGCACTTGTGTTGGTGCAGGAAACCACTTTTGCACTTGTATTAGTGTGGAAAAACCACTTTTCGCACTTGTGTTAGTGTTGAAAAACCACTTTTCGCACTTGTGTTAGTGTTGAAAAACCACTTTTCGCACTTGTGTTGGTGCATGAAACCACTTTTGCACTTGTATTAGTGTGGAAAAAACACTTTTTGCACTTGTGATAGTGTTGAAAAACCACTTTTCACACTTGTGTTAGTGTTGAAAAACCACTTTTCGCACGTGTGTTGGTGCAGGAAACCACTTTTGCACTTGTATTAGTGTGGAAAAAACACTTTTCGCACTTGTGTTAGTGTTGAAAAACCTCTTTTCGCACTTGTGTTAGTGTTGAAAAACCACTTTTCGCACTTGTGTTAGTGTTGAAAAACCACTTTTCGCACTGTGTTAATGTTGAAAAACCACTTTTCGCACTTGTGTTGGTGCAGGAAACCACTTTTGCACTTGTATTAGTGTGGAAAAAACACTTTTCGCACTTGTGTAAGTGTTGAAAAACCAATTTTCGCACTTGTGTTGGTGCAGGAAACCACTTTTGCACTTGTATTAGTGTGGAAAAAACAATTTTCGCACTTGTGTTAGTGTTGAAAACCACTTTTCGCACTTGTGTTAGTGTTGAAAAACCACTTTTCGCACTTGTGTTGGTGCAGGAAACCACTTTTGCACTTGTATTAGTATGGAAAAAACACTTTTTGCACTTGTGTTAGTGTTGAAAAACCACTTTTCGCACTTGTGTTGGTGCAGGAAACCACTTTTGCACTTGTGTTAGTGTTGAAAAACCACTTTTCGCACTTGTGTTAGTGTTGAAAAACCACTTTTCCACTTGTGTTAGTGTTGAAAAACCACTTTTCGCACTTGTGTTGGTGCAGGAAACCACTTTTACACTTGTATTAGTGTGGAAAAAACACTTTTTGCACTTGTGATAGTGTTGAAAAACTACTTTTCGCACTTGTGTTGGTGCAGGAAACCACTTTTGCACTTGTATTAGTGTGGAAAAAACACTTTTCGCACTTGTGTTAGTGTTGAAAAACCACTTTTCGCACTTGTGTTAGTGTTGAAAAACCACTTTTCGCACTTGTGTTAGTGTTGAAAAACCACTTTTCGCACTTGTGTTGGTGCAGGAAACCACTTTTGCATTTGTATTAGTGTGGAAAAAACACTTTTCGCACTTGTGTTAGTGTTGAAAAACCACTTTTCGCACTTGTGTTAGTGTTGAAAAACCACTTCTCGCACTTGTGTTGGTGCAGGAAACCACTTTTGCACTTGTATTAGTGTGGAAAAAACACTTTTCGCACTTGTGTTAGTGTTGAAAAACCACTTTTCGCACTTGTGTTAGTGTTGAAAAACCACTTTTCGCACTTGTGTTGGTGCAGGAAACCACTTTTGCACTTGTATTAGTGTGGAAAAAACACTTTTTGCACTTGTGATAGTGTTGAAAAACCACTTTTCGCACTTGTGTTAGTGTTGAAAAACCACTTTTCGCACTTGTGTTGGTGCAGGAAACCACTTTTGCACTTGTATTAGTGTGGAAAAACCACTTTTTGCACTTGTGTTAGTGTTGAAAAACCACTTTTCGCACTTGTGTTAGTGTTGACAAACCACTTTTCGCACTTGTGTTGGTGCAGGAAACCACTTTTGCACTTGTATTAGTGTGGAAAAAACACTTTATGCACTTGTGATAGTGTTGAAAAACCACTTTTCGCACTTGTGTTAGTGTTGAAAAACCACTTTTCGCACTTGTGTTGGTGCAGGAAACCACTTTTGTACTTGTATTAGTGTGGAAAACCCTCTTTTCGCACTTGTGTTAGTGTTGAAAAACCACTTTTCGCACTTGTGTTAGTGTTGAAAAACCACTTTTCGCACTTGTGTTGGTGCAGGAAACCACTTTTGCACTTGTATTAGTGTGGAAAAAACACTTTTTGCACTTGTGATAGTGTTGAAAAACCACTTTTCGCACTTGTGTTAGTGTTGAAAAACCACTTTTCGCACTTGTGTTGGTGCAGGAAACCACTTTTGCACTTGTATTAGTGTGGAAAAACACTTTTTGCACTTGTGATAGTGTTGAAAAACCACTTTTCGCACTTGTGTTAGTGTTGAAAAACCACTTTTCGCACTTGTGTTGGTGCAGGAAACCACTTTTGCACTTGTATTAGTGTGGAAAAACCACTTTTTGCACTTGTGTTTGTGTTGAAAAACCACTTTTCGCACTTTAGTTAGTGTTGAAAAACCACTTTTCGCACTTGTGTTAGTGTTGAAAAACCACTTTTCGCACGTGTGTTGGTGCAGGAAACCACTTTTGCACTTGTATTAGTGTGGAAAAAACACTTTTCGCACTTGTGTTAGTGTTGAAAAACCACTTTTCGCACTTGTGTTAGTGTTGAAAAACCACTTTTTGCACTTGTGTTAGTGTTGAAAAACCACTTTTCGCACTTGTGTTAGTGTTGAAAAACCACTTTTCGCACTTGTGTTGGTGCAGGAACCCACTTTTGCACTTGTATTAGTGTGGAAAAACCACTTTTTGCACTTGTGATAGTGTTGAAAAACCACTTTTCGCACTTGTGTTGGTGCAGGAAACCGCTTTTGCACTTGTATTAGTGTGGAAAAACCTCTTTTCGCACTTGTGTTATTGTTGAAAAACCACTTTTCGCACTTGTGTTAGTGTTGAAAAACCACTTTTCGCACTTGTGTTGGTGCAGGAAACCACTTTTGCATTTGTATTAGTGTGGAAAAAACACTTTTCGCACTTGTGTTAGTGTTGAAAAACCACTTTTCGCACTTGTGTTAGTGTTGAAAAACCACTTTTCGCACTTGTGTTAGTGTTGACAAACCACTTTTCGCACTTGTGTTGGTGCAGGAAACCACTTTTGCACTTGTATTAGTGTGGAAAAAACACTTTTTGCACTTGTGATAGTGTTGAAAAACCACTTTTCTCACTTGTGTTAGTGTTGAAAAACCACTTTTCGCACTTGTGTTGGTGCAGGAAACCACTTTTGTACTTGTATTAGTGTGGAAAAACCTCTTTTCGCGCTTGTGTTAGTGTTGAAAAACCACTTTTCGCACTTGTGTTAGTGTTGAAAAACCACTTTTCGCACTTGTGTTTGTGCAGGAAACCACTTTTGCACTTGTATTAGTGTGGAAAAAACACTTTTTGCACTTGTGATAGTGTTGAAAAACCACTTTTCGCACTTGTGTTAGTGTTGAAAAACCACTTTTCGCACTTGTGTTGGTGCAGGAAACCACTTTTGCACTTGTATTAGTGTGGAAAAAACACTTTTTGCACTTGTGATAGTGTTGAAAAACCACTTTTCGCACTTGTGTTCGTGTTGAAAAACCACTTTTCGCACTTGTGTTGGTGCAGGAAACCACTTTTGCACTTGTATTAGTGTGGAAAAAACACTTTTCGCACTTGTGTTAGTGTTGAAAAACCACTTTTCGCACTTGTGTTGGTGCAGGAAACCACTTTTACACTTGTATTAGTGTGGAAAAAACACTTTTTGCACTTGTGATAGTGTTGAAAAACTACTTTTCGCACTTGTGTTGGTGCAGAAAACCACTTTTCGCACTTGTGTTAATGTTGAAAAACCACTTTTCGCACTTGTGTTGGTGCAGGAAACCACTTTTGCACTTGTATTAGTGTGGAAAAAACACTTTTCGCACTTGTGTAAGTGTTGAAAAACCAATTTTCGCACTTGTGTTGGTGCAGGAAACCACTTTTGCACTTGTATTAGTGTGGAAAAAACACTTTTCGCACTTGTGTTAGTGTTGAAAAACCACTTTTCGCACTTGTGTTGGTGCAGGAAACCACTTTTACACTTGTATTAGTGTGGAAAAAACACTTTTTGCACTTGTGATAGTGTTGAAAAACTACTTTTCGCACTTGTGTTGGTGCAGGAAACCACTTTTGCACTTGTATTAGTGTGGAAAAAACACTTTTCGCACTTGTGTTAGTGTTGAAAAACCACTTTTCGCACTTGTGTTAGTGTTGAAAAACCACTTTTCGCACTTGTGTTAGTGTTGAAAAACCACTTTTCGCACTTGTGTTGGTGCAGGAAACCACTTTTGCATTTGTATTAGTGTGGAAAAAACACTTTTCGCACTTGTGTTAGTGTTGAAAAACCACTTTTCGCACTTGTGTTAGTGTTGAAAAACCACTTCTCGCACTTGTGTTGGTGCAGGAAACCACTTTTGCACTTGTATTAGTGTGGAAAAAACACTTTTCGCACTTGTGTTAGTGTTGAAAAACCACTTTTCGCACTTGTGTTAGTGTTGAAAAACCACTTTTCGCACTTGTGTTGGTGCAGGAAACCACTTTTGCACTTGTATTAGTGTGGAAAAAACACTTTTTGCACTTGTGATAGTGTTGAAAAACCACTTTTCGCACTTGTGTTAGTGTTGAAAAACCACTTTTCGCACTTGTGTTGGTGCAGGAAACCACTTTTGCACTTGTATTAGTGTGGAAAAACCACTTTTTGCACTTGTGTTAGTGTTGAAAAACCACTTTTCGCACTTGTGTTAGTGTTGACAAACCACTTTTCGCACTTGTGTTGGTGCAGGAAACCACTTTTGTACTTGTATTAGTGTGGAAAAACCTCTTTTCGCACTTGTGTTAGTGTTGAAAAACCACTTTTCGCACTTGTGTTCGTGTTGAAAAACCACTTTTCGCACTTGTGTTGGTGCAGGAAACCACTTTTGCACTTGTATTAGTGTGGAAAAACCACTTTTTGCACTTGTGTTTGTGTTGAAAAACCACTTTTCGCACTTGAGTTAGTGTTGAAAAACCACTTTTCGCACTTGTGTTAGTGTTGAAAAACCACTTTTCGCATGTGTGTTGGTCCAGGAAACCACTTTTGCACTTGTATTAGTGTGGAAAAAACACTTTTCGCACTTGTGTTAGTGTTGAAAAACCACTTTTCGCACTTGTGTTAGTGTTGAAAAACCACTTTTTGCACTTGTGTTAGTGTTGAAAAACCACTTTTCGCACTTGTGTTAGTGTTGAAAAACCACTTTTCGTACTTGTGTTGGTGCAGGAACCCACTTTTGCACTTGTATTAGTGTGGAAAAACCACTTTTTGCACTTGTGATAGTGTTGAAAAACCACTTTTCGCACTTGTGTTGGTGCAGGAAACCGCTTTTGCACTTGTATTAGTGTGGAAAAACCGCTTTTCGCACTTGTGTTAGTGTTGAAAAACCACTTTTCGCACTTGTGATAGTGTTGAAAAACCACCTTTCGCACTTCTGTTAGTGTTGAAAAACCACTTTTCGCACTTGTGTTGGTGCAGGAACCCACTTTTGCACTTGTATTAGTGTGGAAAAACCACTTTTCGCACTTGTGTTAGTGTTGAAAAACCACTTTTTGCACTTGTGTTAGTGTTGAAAAACCACTTTTCGCACTTGTGTTGGTGCAGGAAACCACTTTTGCACTTGTATTAGTGTGGAAAAAACACTTTTTGCACTTGTGATAGTGTTGAAAAACCACTTTTCACACTTGTGTTAGTGTTGAAAAACCACTTTTCGCACTTGTGTTGGTGCAGGAAACCACTTTTGCACTTGTATTAGTGTGGAAAAACCACTTTTCGCACTTGTGTTAGTGTTGAAAAACCACTTTTCGCACTTGTGTTAGTGTTGAAAAACCACTTTTCGCACTTGTGTTGGTGCATGAAACCACTTTTGCACTTGTATTAGTGTGGAAAAAACACTTTTTGCACTTGTGATAGTGTTGAAAAACCACTTTTCACACTTGTGTTAGTGTTGAAAAACCACTTTTCGCACGTGTGTTGGTGCAGGAAACCACTTTTGCACTTGTATTAGTGTGGAAAAAACACTTTTCGCACTTGTGTTAGTGTTGAAAAACCACTTTTCGCACTTGTGTTAGTGTTGAAAAACCACTTTTCGCACTTGTGTTAGTGTTGAAAAACCACTTTTCGCACTTGTGTTAATGTTGAAAAACCACTTTTCGCACTTGTGTTGGTGCAGGAAACCACTTTTGCACTTGTATTAGTGTGGAAAAAACACTTTTCGCACTTGTGTAAGTGTTGAAAAACCAATTTTCGCACTTGTGTTGGTGCAGGAAACCACTTTTGCACTTGTATTAGTGTGGAAAAAACACTTTTCGCACTTGTGTTAGTGTTGAAAACCACTTTTCGCACTTGTGTTAGTGTTGAAAAACCACTTTTCGCACTTGTGTTGGTGCAGGAAACCACTTTTGCACTTGTATTAGTATGGAAAAAACACTTTTTGCACTTGTGATAGTGTTGAAAAACCACTTTTCGCACTTGTGTTAGTGTTGAAAAACCACTTTTCGCACTTGTGTTGGTGCAGGAAACCACTTTTGCACTTGTGTTAGTGTTGAAAAACCACTTTTCGCACTTGTGTTGGTGCAGGAAACCACTTTTGCACTTGTATTAGTGTGGAAAAACCACTTTTCGCACTTGTGTTAGTGTTGAAAATCCACTTTTCCACTTGTGTTAGTGTTGAAAAACCACTTTTCGCACTTGTGTTGGTGCAGGAAACCACTTTTACACTTGTATTAGTGTGGAGAAAACACTTTTTGCACTTGTGATAGTGTTGAAAAACTACTTTTCGCACTTGTGTTGGTGCAGGAAACCACTTTTGCACTTGTATTAGTGTGGAAAAAACACTTTTCGCACTTGTGTTAGTGTTGAAAAACCACTTTTCGCACTTGTGTTAGTGTTGAAAAACCACTTTTCGCACTTGTGTTAGTGTTGAAAAACCACTTTTCGCACTTGTGTTGGTGCAGGAAACCACTTTTGCATTTGTATTAGTGTGGAAAAAACACTTTTCGCACTTGTGTTAGTGTTGAAAAACCACTTTTCGCACTTGTGTTAGTGTTGAAAAACCACTGCTCGCACTTGTGTTGGTGCAGGAAACCACTTTTGCACTTGTATTAGTGTGGAAAAACACTTTTCGCACTTGTGTTAGTGTTGAAAAACCACTTTTCGCACTTGTGTTAGTGTTGAAAAACCACTTTTCGCACTTGTGTTGGTGCAGGAAACCACTTTTGCACTTGTATTAGTGTGGAAAAAACACTTTTTGCACTTGTGATAGTGTTGAAAAACCACTTTTCGCACTTGTGTTAGTGTTGAAAAACCACTTTTCGCACTTGTGTTGGTGCAGGAAACCACTTTTGCACTTGTATTAGTGTGGAAAAACCACTTTTTGCACTTGTGTTAGTGTTGAAAAACCACTTTTCGCACTTGTGTTAGTGTTGACAAACCACTTTTCGCACTTGTGTTGGTGCAGGAAACCACTTTTGCACTTGTATTAGTGTGGAAAAAACACTTTTTGCACTTGTGATAGTGTTGAAAAACCACTTTTCGCACTTGTGTTAGTGTTGAAAAACCACTTTTCGCACTTGTGTTGGTGCAGGAAACCACTTTTGTACTTGTATTAGTGTGGAAAACCCTCTTTTCGCACTTGTGTTAGTGTTGAAAAACCACTTTTCGCACTTGTGTTAGTGTTGAAAAACCACTTTTCGCACTTCTGTTGGTGCAGGAAACCACTTTTGCACTTGTATTAGTGTGGAAAAAACACTTTTTGCACTTGTGATAGTGTTGAAAAACCACTTTTCGCACTTGTGTTAGTGTTGAAAAACCACTTTTCGCACTTGTGTTGGTGCAGCAAACCACTTTTGCACTTGTATTAGTGTGGAAAAACACTTTTTGCACTTGTGATAGTGTTGAAAAACCACTTTTCGCACTTGTGTTAGTGTTGAAAAACCACTTTTCGCACTTGTGTTGGTGCAGGAAACCACTTTTGCACTTGTATTAGTGTGGAAAAACCACTTTTTGCACTTGTGTTTGTGTTGAAAAACCACTTTTCGCACTTTAGTTAGTGTTGAAAAACCACTTTTCGCACTTGTGTTAGTGTTGAAAAACCACTTTTCGCACGTGTGTTGGTGCAGGAAACCACTTTTGCACTTGTATTAGTGTGGAAAAAACACTTTTCGCACTTGTGTTAGTGTTGAAAAACCACTTTTCGCACTTGTGTTAGTGTTGAAAAACCACTTTTTGCACTTGTGTTAGTGTTGAAAAACCACTTTTCGCACTTGTGTTAGTGTTGAAAAACCACTTTTCGCACTTGTGTTGGTGCAGGAACCCACTTTTGCACTTGTATTAGTGTGGAAAAACCACTTTTTGCACTTGTGATAGTGTTGAAAAACCACTTTTCGCACTTGTGTTGGTGCAGGAAACCGCTTTTGCACTTGTATTAGTGTGGAAAACCTCTTTTCGCACTTGTGTTAGTGTTGAAAAACCACTTTTCGCACTTGTGTTAGTGTTGAAAAACCACTTTTCGCACTTGTGTTGGTGCAGGAAACCACTTTTGCATTTGTATTAGTGTGGAAAAAACACTTTTCGCACTTGTGTTAGTGTTGAAAAACCACTTTTCGCACTTGTGTTAGTGTTGAAAAACCACTTTTCGCACTTGTGTTAGTGTTGACAAACCACTTTTCGCACTTGTGTTGGTGCAGGAAACCACTTTTGCACTTGTATTAGTGTGGAAAAAACACTTTTTGCACTTGTGATAGTGTTGAAAAACCACTTTTCTCACTTGTGTTAGTGTTGAAAAACCACTTTTCGCACTTGTGTTGGTGCAGGAAACCACTTTTGTACTTGTATTAGTGTGGAAAAACCTCTTTTCGCACTTGTGTTAGTGTTGAAAAACCACTTTTCGCACTTGTGTTAGTGTTGAAAAACCACTTTTCGCACTTGTGTTTGTGCAGGAAACCACTTTTGCACTTGTATTAGTGTGGAAAAAACACTTTTTGCACTTGTGATAGTGTTGAAAAACCACTTTTCGCACTTGTGTTAGTGTTGAAAAACCACTTTTCGCACTTGTGTTGGTGCAGGAAACCACTTTTGCACTTGTATTAGTGTGGAAAAAACACTTTTTGCACTTGTGATAGTGTTGAAAAACCACTTTTCGCACTTGTGTTCGTGTTGAAAAACCACTTTTCGCACTTGTGTTGGTGCAGGAAACCACTTTTGCACTTGTATTAGTGTGGAAAAACCACTTTTTGCACTTGTGTTTGTGTTGAAAAACCACTTTTCGCACTTGAGTTAGTGTTGAAAAACCACTTTTCGCACTTGTGTTAGTGTTGAAAAACCACTTTTCGCACGTGTGTTGGTCCAGGAAACCACTTTTGCACTTGTATTAGTGTGGAAAAAACACTTTTCGCACTTGTGTTAGTGTTGAAAAACCACTTTTCGCACTTGTGTTAGTGTTGAAAAACCACTTTTCGCACGTGTGTTGGTCCAGGAAACCACTTTTGCACTTGTATTAGTGTGGAAAAAACACTTTTCGCACTTCTGTTAGTGTTGAAAAACCACTTTTCGCACTTGTGTTGGTGCAGGAACCCACTTTTGCACTTGTATTAGTGTGGAAAAACCACTTTTCGCACTTGTGTTAGTGTTGAAAAACCACTTTTTGCACTTGTGTTAGTGTTGAAAAACCACTTTTCGCACTTGTGTTGGTGCAGGAAACCACTTTTGCACTTGTATTAGTGTGGAAAAAACACTTTTTGCACTTGTGATAGTGTTGAAAAACCACTTTTCACACTTGTGTTAGTGTTGAAAAACCACTTTTCGCACTTGTGTTGGTGCAGGAAACCACTTTTGCACTTGTATTAGTGTGGAAAAACCACTTTTCGCACTTGTGTTAGTGTTGAAAAACCACTTTTCGCACTTGTGTTAGTGTTGAAAAACCACTTTTCGCACTTGTGTTGGTGCATGAAACCACTTTTGCACTTGTATTAGTGTGGAAAAAACACTTTTTGCACTTGTGATAGTGTTGAAAAACCACTTTTCACACTTGTGTTAGTGTTGAAAAACCACTTTTCGCACGTGTGTTGGTGCAGGAAACCACTTTTGCACTTGTATTAGTGTGGAAAAAACACTTTTCGCACTTGTGTTAGTGTTGAAAAACCACTTTTCGCACTTGTGTTAGTGTTGAAAAACCACTTTTCGCACTTGTGTTAGTGTTGAAAAACCACTTTTCGCACTTGTGTTAATGTTGAAAAACCACTTTTCGCACTTGTGTTGGTGCAGGAAACCACTTTTGCACTTGTATTAGTGTGGAAAAAACACTTTTCGCACTTGTGTAAGTGTTGAAAAACCAATTTTCGCACTTGTGTTGGTGCAGGAAACCACTTTTGCACTTGTATTAGTGTGGAAAAAACACTTTTCGCACTTGTGTTAGTGTTGAAAACCACTTTTCGCACTTGTGTTAGTGTTGAAAAACCACTTTTCGCACTTGTGTTGGTGCAGGAAACCACTTTTGCACTTGTATTAGTATGGAAAAAACACTTTTTGCACTTGTGATAGTGTTGAAAAACCACTTTTCGCACTTGTGTTAGTGTTGAAAAACCACTTTTCGCACTTGTGTTGGTGCAGGAAACCACTTTTGCACTTGTGTTAGTGTTGAAAAACCACTTTTCGCACTTGTGTTGGTGCAGGAAACCACTTTTGCACTTGTATTAGTGTGGAAAAACCACTTTTCGCACTTGTGTTAGTGTTGAAAATCCACTTTTCCACTTGTGTTAGTGTTGAAAAACCACTTTTCGCACTTGTGTTGGTGCAGGAAACCACTTTTGCACTTGTATTAGTGTGGAAAAAACACTTTTTGCACTTGTGATAGTGTTGAAAAACTACTTTTCGCACTTGTGTTGGTGCAGGAAACCACTTTTGCACTTGTATTAGTGTGGAAAAAACACTTTTCGCACTTGTGTTAGTGTTGAAAAACCACTTTTCGCACTTGTGTTAGTGTTGAAAAACCACTTTTCGCACTTGTGTTAGTGTTGAAAAACCACTTTTCGCACTTGTGTTGGTGCAGGAAACCACTTTTGCATTTGTATTAGTGTGGAAAAAACACTTTTCGCACTTGTGTTAGTGTTGAAAAACCACTTTTCGCACTTGTGTTAGTGTTGAAAAACCACTTTTCGCACTTGTGTTGGTGCAGGAAACCACTTTTGCACTTGTATTAGTGTGGAAAAAACACTTTTCGCACTTGTGTTAGTGTTGAAAAACCACTTTTCGCACTTGTGTTAGTGTTGAAAAACCACTTTTCGCACTTGTGTTGGTGCAGGAAACCACTTTTGCACTTGTATTAGTGTGGAAAAAACACTTTTTGCACTTGTGATAGTGTTGAAAAACCACTTTTCGCACTTGTGTTAGTGTTGAAAAACCACTTTTCGCACTTGTGTTGGTGCAGGAAACCACTTTTGCACTTGTATTAGTGTGGAAAAACCACTTTTTGCACTTGTGTTAGTGTTGAAAAACCACTTTTCGCACTTGTGTTAGTGTTGACAAACCACTTTTCGCACTTGTGTTGGTGCAGGAAACCACTTTTGCACTTGTATTAGTGTGGAAAAAACACTTTTTGCACTTGTGATAGTGTTGAAAAACCACTTTTCGCACTTGTGTTAGTGTTGAAAAACCACTTTTCGCACTTGTGTTGGTGCAGGAAACCACTTTTGTACTTGTATTAGTGTGGAAAACCCTCTTTTCGCACTTGTGTTAGTGTTGAAAAACCACTTTTCGCACTTGTGTTAGTGTTGAAAAACCACTTTTCGCACTTCTGTTGGTGCAGGAAACCACTTTTGCACTTGTATTAGTGTGGAAAAAACACTTTTTGCACTTGTGATAGTGTTGAAAAACCACTTTTCGCACTTGTGTTAGTGTTGAAAAACCACTTTTCGCACTTGTGTTGGTGCAGGAAACCACTTTTGCACTTGTATTAGTGTGGAAAAACACTTTTTGCACTTGTGATAGTGTTGAAAAACCACTTTTCGCACTTGTGTTAGTGTTGAAAAACCACTTTTCGCACTTGTGTTGGTGCAGGAAACCACTTTTGCACTTGTATTAGTGTGGAAAAACCACTTTTTGCACTTGTGTTTGTGTTGAAAAACCACTTTTCGCACTTTAGTTAGTGTTGAAAAACCACTTTTCGCACTTGTGTTAGTGTTGAAAAACCACTTTTCGCACGTGTGTTGGTGCAGGAAACCACTTTTGCACTTGTATTAGTGTGGAAAAAACACTTTTCGCACTTGTGTTAGTGTTGAAAAACCACTTTTCGCACTTGTGTTAGTGTTGAAAAACCACTTTTTGCACTTGTGTTAGTGTTGAAAAACCACTTTTCGCACTTGTGTTAGTGTTGAAAAACCACTTTTCGCACTTGTGTTGGTGCAGGAACCCACTTTTGCACTTGTATTAGTGTGGAAAAACCACTTTTTGCACTTGTGATAGTGTTGAAAAACCACTTTTCGCACTTGTGTTGGTGCAGGAAACCGCTTTTGCACTTGTATTAGTGTGGAAAACCTCTTTTCGCACTTGTGTTAGTGTTGAAAAACCACTTTTCGCACTTGTGTTAGTGTTGAAAAACCACTTTTCGCACTTGTGTTGGTGCAGGAAACCACTTTTGCATTTGTATTAGTGTGGAAAAAACACTTTTCGCACTTGTGTTAGTGTTGAAAAACCACTTTTCGCACTTGTGTTAGTGTTGAAAAACCACTTTTCGCACTTGTGTTAGTGTTGACAAACCACTTTTCGCACTTGTGTTGGTGCAGGAAACCACTTTTGCACTTGTATTAGTGTGGAAAAAACACTTTTTGCACTTGTGATAGTGTTGAAAAACCACTTTTCTCACTTGTGTTAGTGTTGAAAAACCACTTTTCGCACTTGTGTTGGTGCAGGAAACCACTTTTGTACTTGTATTAGTGTGGAAAAACCTCTTTTCGCACTTGTGTTAGTGTTGAAAAACCACTTTTCGCACTTGTGTTAGTGTTGAAAAACCACTTTTCGCACTTGTGTTTGTGCAGGAAACCACTTTTGCACTTGTATTAGTGTGGAAAAAACACTTTTTGCACTTGTGATAGTGTTGAAAAACCACTTTTCGCACTTGTGTTAGTGTTGAAAAACCACTTTTCGCACTTGTGTTGGTGCAGGAAACCACTTTTGCACTTGTATTAGTGTGGAAAAAACACTTTTTGCACTTGTGATAGTGTTGAAAAACCACTTTTCGCACTTGTGTTCGTGTTGAAAAACCACTTTTCGCACTTGTGTTGGTGCAGGAAACCACTTTTGCACTTGTATTAGTGTGGAAAAACCACTTTTTGCACTTGTGTTTGTGTTGAAAAACCACTTTTCGCACTTGAGTTAGTGTTGAAAAACCACTTTTCGCACTTGTGTTAGTGTTGAAAAACCACTTTTCGCACGTGTGTTGGTCCAGGAAACCACTTTTGCACTTGTATTAGTGTGGAAAAAACACTTTTCGCACTTGTGTTAGTGTTGAAAAACCACTTTTCGCACTTGTGTTAGTGTTGAAAAACCACTTTTTGCACTTGTGTTAGTGTTGAAAAACCACTTTTCGCACTTGTGTTAGTGTTGAAAAACCACTTTTCGTACTTGTGTTGGTGCAGGAACCCACTTTTGCACTTGTATTAGTGTGGAAAAACCACTTTTTGCACTTGTGATAGTGTTGAAAAACCACTTTTCGCACTTGTGTTGGTGCAGGAAACCGCTTTTGCACTTGTATTAGTGTGGAAAAACCGCTTTTCGCACTTGTGTTAGTGTTGAAAAAACCGCTTTTCGCACTTGTGTTAGTGTTGAAAAACCACTTTTCGCACTTGTGTTAGTGTTGAAAAACCACTTTTCGCACTTGTGTTGGTGCAGGAAACCACTTTTGCACTTGTATTAGTGTGGAAAAAACACTTTTTGCACTTGTGATAGTGTTGAAAAACCACTTTTCGCACTTGTGTTAGTGTTGAAAAACCACTTTTCGCACTTGTGTTGGTGCAGGAAACCAGTTTTGCACTTGTATTAGTGTGGAAAAAACACTTTTTGCACTTGTGATAGTGTTGAAAAACCACTTTTCGCACTTCTGTTAGTGTTGAAAAACCACTTTTCGCACTTGTGTTGGTGCAGGAACCCACTTTTGCACTTGTATTAGTGTGGAAAAACCACTTTTCGCACTTGTGTTAGTGTTGAAAAACCACTTTTTGCACTTGTGTTAGTGTTGAAAAACCACTTTTCGCACTTGTGTTGGTGCAGGAAACCACTTTTGCACTTGTATTAGTGTGGAAAAAACACTTTTCGCACTTGTGATAGTGTTGAAAAACCACTTTTCACACTTGTGTTAGTGTTGAAAAACCACTTTTCGCACTTGTGTTGGTGCAGGAAACCACTTTTGCACTTGTATTAGTGTGGAAAAACCACTTTTCGCACTTGTGTTAGTGTTGAAAAACCACTTTTCGCACTTGTGTTAGTGTTGAAAAACCACTTTTCGCACTTGTGTTGGTGCATGAAACCACTTTTGCACTTGTATTAGTGTGGAAAAAACACTTTTTGCACTTGTGATAGTGTTGAAAAACCACTTTTCACACTTGTGTTAGTGTTGAAAAACCACTTTTCGCATGTGTGTTGGTGCAGGAAACCACTTTTGCACTTGTATTAGTGTGGAAAAAACACTTTTCGCACTTGTGTTAGTGTTGAAAAACCACTTTTCGCACTTGTGTTAGTGTTGAAAAACCACTTTTCGCACTTGTGTTAGTGTTGAAAAACCACTTTTCGCACTTGTGTTAATGTTGAAAAACCACTTTTCGCACTTGTGTTGGTGCAGGAAACCACTTTTGCACTTGTATTAGTGTGGAAAAAACACTTTTCGCACTTGTGTTAGTGTTGAAAAACCATTTTTCGCACTTTTGTTATTGTTGAAAAACAACTTTTCGCACTTGTGTTGGTGCAGGAAACCACTTTTGCACTTGTAGTAGTGTGGGAAAAATACTTTTCGCACTTGTGTTAGTGTTGAAAAACCACTTTTCGCACTTGTGTTAGTGTTGAAAAACCACTTTTCGCACTTGTGTTGGTGCAGGAAACCACTTTTGCATTTGTATTAGTGTGGAAAAAACACTTTTCGCACTTGTGTTAGTGTTGAAAAACCACTTTTCGCACTTGTGTTAGTGTTGAAAAACCACTGCTCGCACTTGTGTTGGTGCAGGAAACCACTTTTGCACTTGTATTAGTGTGGAAAAAACACTTTTCGCACTTGTGTTAGTGTTGAAATCCACTTTTCGCACTTGTGTTAGTGTTGAAAAACCACTTTTCGCACTTGTGTTGGTGCAGGAAACCACTTTTGCACTTGTATTAGTGTGGAAAAAACACTTTTTGCACTTGTGATAGTGTTGAAAAACCACTTTTCGCACTTGTGTTAGTGTTGAAAAACCACTTTTCGCACTTGTGTTGGTGCAGGAAACCACTTTTGCACTTGTATTAGTGTGGAAAAACCACTTTTTGCACTTGTGTTAGTGTTGAAAAACCACTTTTCGCACTTGTGTTAGTGTTGACAAACCACTTTTCGCACTTGTGTTGGTGCAGGAAACCACTTTTGCATTTGTATTAGTGTGGAAAAAACACTTTTTGCACTTGTGATAGTGTTGAAAAACCACTTTTCGCACTTGTGTTAGTGTTGAAAAACCACTTTTCGCACTTGTGTTGGTGCAGGAAACCACTTTTGTACTTGTATTAGTGTGGAAAACCCTCTTTTCGCACTTGTGTTAGTGTTGAAAAACCACTTTTCGCACTTGTGTTAGTGTTGAAAATCCACTTTTCGCACTTGTGTTGGTGCAGGAAACCACTTTTGCACTTGTATTAGTGTGGAAAAAACACTTTTTGCACTTGTGATAGTGTTGAAAAACCACTTTTCGCACTTGTGTTAGTGTTGAAAAAACACTTTTCGCACTTGTGTTGGTGCAGGAAACCAATTTTGCACTTGTATTAGTGTGGAAAAACACTTTTTGCACTTGTGATAGTGTTGAAAAACCACTTTTCGCACTTGTGTTAGTGTTGAAAAACCACTTTTCGCACTTGTGTTGGTGCAGGAAACCACTTTTGCACTTGTATTAGTGTGGAAAAACCACTTTTTGCACTTGTGTTTGTGTTGAAAAACCACTTTTCGCACTTTAGTTAGTGTTGAAAAACCACTTTTCGCACTTGTGTTAGTGTTGAAAAACCACTTTTCGCACGTGTGTTGGTGCAGGAAACCACTTTTGCACTTGTATTAGTGTGGAAAAAACACTTTTCGCACTTGTGTTAGTGTTGAAAAACCACTTTTCGCACTTGTGTTAGTGTTGAAAAACCACTTTTTGCACTTGTGTTAGTGTTGAAAAACCACTTTTCGCACTTGTGTTAGTGTTGAAAAACCACTTTTCGCACTTGTGTTGGTGCAGGAACCCACTTTTGCACTTGTATTAGTGTGGAAAAACCACTTTTTGCACTTGTGATAGTGTTGAAAAAACCACTTTTCGCACTTGTGTTGGTGCAGGAAACCGCTTTTGCACTTGTATTAGTGTGGAAAAACCTCTTTTCG
Organism: Myxine glutinosa; assembly: GCF_964187855.1. Classification (NCBI taxonomy): domain Eukaryota; kingdom Metazoa; phylum Chordata; class Myxini; order Myxiniformes; family Myxinidae; genus Myxine; species Myxine glutinosa. The sequence continues at coordinate 26,584 of NW_027616740.1, forward strand.
CACTTGTGTTAGTGTTGAAAAACCACTTTTCGCACTTGTGTTAGTGTTGAAAAACCACTTTTCGCACTTGTGTTGGTGCAGGAAACCACTTTTGCATTTGTATTAGTGTGGAAAAAACACTTTTCGCACTTGTGTTAGTGTTGAAAAACCACTTTTCGCACTTGTGTTAGTGTTGAAAAACCACTTTTCGCACTTGTGTTAGTGTTGACAAACCACTTTTCGCACTTGTGTTGGTGCAGGAAACCACTTTTGCACTTGTATTAGTGTGGAAAAAACACTTTTTGCACTTGTGATAGTGTTGAAAAACCACTTTTCTCACTTGTGTTAGTGTTGAAAAACCACTTTTCGCACTTGTGTTGGTGCAGGAAACTACTTTTGTACTTGTATTAGTGTGGAAAAACCTCTTTTCGCACTTGTGTTAGTGTTGAAAAACCACTTTTCGCACTTGTGTTAGTGTTGAAAAACCACTTTTCGCACTTGTGTTTGTGCAGGAAACCACTTTTGCACTTGTATTAGTGTGGAAAAAACACTTTTTGCACTTGTGATAGTGTTGAAAAACCACTTTTCGCACTTGTGTTAGTGTTGAAAAACCACTTTTCGCACTTGTGTTGGTGCAGGAAACCACTTTTGCACTTGTATTAGTGTGGAAAAAACACTTTTTGCACTTGTGATAGTGTTGAAAAACCACTTTTTGCACTTGTGTTCGTGTTGAAAAACCACTTTTCGCACTTGTGTTGGTGCAGGAAACCACTTTTGCACTTGTATTAGTGTGGAAAAACCACTTTTTGCACTTGTGTTTGTGTTGAAAAACCACTTTTCGCACTTGAGTTAGTGTTGAAAAACCACTTTTCGCACTTGTGTTAGTGTTGAAAAACCACTTTTCGCACGTGTGTTGGTCCAGGAAACCACTTTTGCACTTGTATTAGTGTGGAAAAAACACTTTTCGCACTTGTGTTAGTGTTGAAAAACCACTTTTCGCACTTGTGTTAGTGTTGAAAAACCACTTTTTGCACTTGTGTTAGTGTTGAAAAACCACTTTTCGCACTTGTGTTAGTGTTGAAAAACCACTTTTCGTACTTGTGTTGGTGCAGGAACCCACTTTTGCACTTGTATTAGTGTGGAAAAACCACTTTTTGCACTTGTGATAGTGTTGAAAAACCACTTTTCGCACTTGTGTTGGTGCAGGAAACCGCTTTTGCACTTGTATTAGTGTGGAAAAACCGCTTTTCGCACTTGTGTTAGTGTTGAAAAACCACTTTTCGCACTTGTGTTAGTGTTGAAAAATCACTTTTCGCACTTGTGTTGGTGCAGGAAACCACTTTTGCACTTGTATTAGTGTGGAAAAAACACTTTTTGCACTTGTGATAGTGTTGAAAAACCACTTTTCGCACTTGTGTTAGTGTTGAAAAACCACTTTTCGCACTTGTGTTGGTGCAGGAAACCAGTTTTGCACTTGTATTAGTGTGGAAAAAACACTTTTTGCACTTGTGATAGTGTTGAAAAACCACTTTTCGCACTTCTGTTAGTGTTGAAAAACCACTTTTCGCACTTGTGTTGGTGCAGGAACCCACTTTTGCACTTGTATTAGTGTGGAAAAACCACTTTTCGCACTTGTGTTAGTGTTGAAAAACCACTTTTTGCACTTGTGTTAGTGTTGAAAAACCACTTTTCGCACTTGTGTTGGTGCAGGAAACCACTTTTGCACTTGTATTAGTGTGGAAAAAACACTTTTTGCACTTGTGATAGTGTTGAAAAACCACTTTTCACACTTGTGTTAGTGTTGAAAAACCACTTTTCGCACTTGTGTTGGTGCAGGAAACCACTTTTGCACTTGTATTAGTGTGGAAAAACCACTTTTCGCACTTGTGTTAGTGTTGAAAAACCACTTTTCGCACTTGTGTTAGTGTTGAAAAACCACTTTTCGCACTTGTGTTGGTGCATGAAACCACTTTTGCACTTGTATTAGTGTGGAAAAAACACTTTTTGCACTTGTGATAGTGTTGAAAAACCACTTTTCACACTTGTGTTAGTGTTGAAAAACCACTTTTCGCACGTGTGTTGGTGCAGGAAACCACTTTTGCACTTGTATTAGTGTGGAAAAAACACTTTTCGCACTTGTGTTAGTGTTGAAAAACCACTTTTCGCACTTGTGTTAGTGTTGAAAAACCACTTTTCACACTTGTGTTAGTGTTGAAAAACCACTTTTCGCACTTGTGTTAATGTTGAAAAACCACTTTTCGCACTTGTGTTGGTGCAGGAAACCACTTTTGCACTTGTATTAGTGTGGAAAAAACACTTTTCGCACTTGTGTTAGTGTTGAAAAACCATTTTTCGCACTTTTGTTATTGTTGAAAAACAACTTTTCGCACTTGTGTTGGTGCAGGAAACCACTTTTGCACTTGTAGTAGTGTGGGAAAAATACTTTTCGCACTTGTGTTAGTGTTGAAAAACCACTTTTCGCACTTGTGTTAGTGTTGAAAAACCACTTTTCGCACTTGTGTTGGTGCAGGAAACCACTTTTGCACTTGTATTAGTGTGGAAAAAACACTTTTTGCACTTGTGATAGTGTTAAAAAACCACTTTTCGCACTTGTGTTAGTGTTGAAAAACCACTTTTCGCACTTGTGTTGGTGCAGGAAACCACTTTTGCACTTGTATTAGTGTGGAAAAACCACTTTTCGCACTTGTGTTAGTGTTGAAAAACGACTTTTCACACTTGTGTTAGAGTTGAAAAACCACTTTTCGCACTTGTGTTTGTGCAGGAAACCACTTTTGCACTTGTATTAGTGTGGAAAAACCACTTTTCGCACTTGTGTTAGTGTTGAAAAACCACTTTTCGCACTTGTGTTGGTGCAGGAAACCACTTTTGCACTTGTATTAGTGTGGAAAAAACACTTTTTGCACTTGTGATAGTGTTGAAAAACCACTTTTCCACTTGTGTTAGTGTTGAAAAACCACTTTTCGCACTTGTGTTAGTGTTGAAAAACCACTTTTCGCCCTTGTGTTGGTGCAGGAAACCACTTTTGCACTTGTATTAGTGTGGAAAAAACACTTTTTGCACTTGTGATAGTGTTGAAAAACCAATTTTCGCACTTGTGTTAGTGTTGAAAAACCACTTTTCGCACTTGTGTTGGTGCAGGAAACCACGTTTGCACTTGTATTAGTGTGGAAAAACCACTTTTCGCACTTGTGTTAGTGTTGAAAAACCACTTTTCGCACTTGTGTTAGTGTTGAAAAACCACTTTTCGCACTTGTGTTAGTGTTGAAAAACCACTTTTCGCACTTGTGATGGTGCAGGAAACCACTTTTGCACTTGTATTAGTGTGGAAAAAAACACTTTTCGCACTTGTGTTAGTGTTGAAAATCCACTTTTCGCACTTGTGTTAGTGTTGAAAAACCAATTTTCGCACTTGTGTTGGTGCAGGAAACCACTTTTGCACTTGTATTAGTGTGGAAAAAACACTTTTCGCACTTGTGTTAGTGTTGAAAACCACTTTTCGCACTAGTGTTAGTGTTGAAAAACCACTTTTCGCACTTGTGTTGGTGCAGGAAACCACTTTTGCACTTGTATTAGTATGGAAAAAACACTTTTTGCACTTGTGATAGTGTTGAAAAACCACTTTTCGCACTTGTGTTAGTGTTGAAAAACCACTTTTCGCACTTGTGTTGGTGCAGGAAACCACTTTTGCACTTGTATTAGTGTGGAAAAACCACTTTTCACACTTGTGTTAGTGTTGAAAAACCACTTTTCGCACTTGTGTTAGTGTTGAAAAACCACTTTTCGCACTTGTGTTGGTGCAGGAAACCACTTTTGCACTTGTATTAGTGTGGAAAAACCACTTTTCGCACTTGTGTTAGTGTTGAAAAACCAATTTTCCACTTGTGTTAGTGTTGAAAAACCACTTTTCGCACTTGTGTTGGTGCAGGAAACCACTTTTGCACTTGTATTAGTGTGGAAAAAACACTTTTTGCACTTGTGATAGTGTTGAAAAACCACTTTTCGCACTTGTGTTGGTGCAGGAAACCACTTTTGCACTCGTATTAGTGTGGAAAAAACACTTTTCGCACTTGTGTTAGTGTTGAAAAACCACTTTTCGCACTTGTGTTAGTGTTGAAAAACCACTTTTCGCACTTGTGTTAGTGTTGAAAAACCACTTTTCGCACTTGTGTTGGTGCAGGAAACCACTTTTGCATTTGTATTAGTGTGGAAAAAACACTTTTCGCACTTGTGTTAGTGTTGAAAAACCACTTTTCGCACTTGTGTTAGTGTTGAAAAACCACTTCTCGCACTTGTGTTGGTGCAGGAAACCACTTTTGCACTTGTATTAGTGTGGAAAAAACACTTTTCGCACTTGTGTTAGTGTTGAAAAACCACTTTTCGCACTTGTGTTAGTGTTGAAAAACCACTTTTCGCACGTGTGTTGGTGCAGGAAACCACTTTTGCACTTGTATTAGTGTGGAAAAAAACACTTTTCGCACTTGTGTTAGTGTTGAAAAACCACTTTTCGCACTTGTGTTAGTGTTGAAAAACCACTTTTCGCACTTGTGTTAGTGTTGAAAAACCACTTTTCGCACTTGTGTTAATGTTGAAAAACCACTTTTCGCACTTGTGTTGGTGCAGGAAACCACTTTTGCACTTGTATTAGTGTGGAAAAAACACTTTTCGCACTTGTGTTAGTGTTGAAAAACCACTTTTTGCACTTGTGTTAGTGTTGAAAAACCACTTTTCGCACTTGTGTTGGTGCAGGAAACCACTTTTGCACTTGTATTAGTGTGGAAAAAACACTTTTTGCACTTGTGATAGTGTTGAAAAACCACTTTTCGCACTTGTGTTAGTGTTGAAAAACCACTTTTCGCACTTGTGTTGGTGCAGGAAACCACTTTTGCACTTGTATTAGTGTGGAAAAACCACTTTTCGCACTTGTGTTAGTGTTGAAAAACCACTTTTCGCACTTGTGTTAGTGTTGAAAAACCACTTTTCGCACTTGTGTTAGTGTTGAAAAACCACTTCTCGCACTTGTGTTGGTGCAGGAAACCACTTTTGCACTTGTATTAGTGTGGAAAAAACACTTTTCGCACTTGTGTTAGTGTTGAAAAACCACTTTTCGCACTTGTGTTAGTGTTGAAAAACCACTTTTCGCACGTGTGTTGGTGCAGGAAACCACTTTTGCACTTGTATTAGTGTGGAAAAAACACTTTTCGCACTTGTGTTAGTGTTGAAAAACCACTTTTCGCACTTGTGTTAGTGGTTAGTGGAAAAACACTTTTCGCACTTGTGTTAGTGTTGAAAAACCACTTTTCGCACTTGTGTTAGTGTTGAAAAACCACTTTTCGCACTTGTGTTAGTGTTGAAAAACCACTTTTCGCACTTGTGTTAATGTTGAAAAACCACTTTTCGCACTTGTGTTGGTGCAGGAAACCACTTTTGCACTTGTATTAGTGTGGAAAAAACACTTTTCGCACTTGTGTTAGTGTTGAAAAACCACTTTTTGCACTTGTGTTAGTGTTGAAAAACCACTTTTCGCACTTGTGTTGGTGCAGGAAACCACTTTTGCACTTGTATTAGTGTGGAAAAAACACTTTTTGCACTTGTGATAGTGTTGAAAAACCACTTTTCGCACTTGTGTTAGTGTTGAAAAACCACTTTTCGCACTTGTGTTGGTGCAGGAAACCACTTTTGCACTTGTATTAGTGTGGAAAAACCACTTTTCGCACTTGTGTTAGTGTTGAAAAACCACTTTTCGCACTTGTGTTAGTGTTGAAAAACCACTTTTCGCACTTGTGTTGGTGCATGAAACCACTTTTGCACTTGTATTAGTGTTGAAAAACCACTTTTCGCACTTGTGTTAGTGTTGAAAAACCACTTTTCACACGTGTGTTGGTGCAGGAAACCACTTTTGCACTTGTATTAGTGTCGAAAAAATACTTTTCGCACTTGTGTTAGTGTTGAAAAACCACTTTTCGCACTTGTGTTAGTGTTGAAAAACCACTTTTCGCACTTGTGTTAGTGTTGAAAAACCACTTTTCGCACTTGTGTTAATGTTGAAAAACCACTTTTCGCACTTGTGTTAATGTTGAAAAACCACTTTTCGCACTTGTGTTGGTGCAGGAAACCACTTTTGCACTTGTATTAGTGTGGAAAAAACACTTTTCGCACTTGTGTTAGTGTTGAAAAACCATTTTTCGCACTTGTGTTATTGTTGAAAAACAACTTCTCGCACTTGTGTTGGTGCAGGAAACCACTTTTGCACTTGTAGTAGTGTGGGAAAAACACTTTTCGCACTTGTGTTAGTGTTGAAAAACCACTTTTCGCACTTGTGTTAGTGTTGAAAAACCACTTTTCGCACTTGTGTTGGTGCAGGAAACCACTTTTGCACTTGTATTAGTGTGGAAAAAACACTTTTCGCACTTGTGTTAGTGTTGAAAAACCAATTTTCCACTTGTGTTAGTGTTGAAAAACCACTTTTCGCACTTGTGTTGGTGCAGGAAACCACTTTTGCACTTGTATTAGTGTGGAAAAAACACTTTTTGCACTTGTGATAGTGTTGAAAAACCACTTTTCGCACTTGTGTTGGTGCAGGAAACCACTTTTGCACTTGTATTAGTGTGGAAAAAACACTTTTCGCAATTGTGTTAGTGTTGAAAAACCACTTTTCGCACTTGTGATAGTGTTGAAAAACCACTTTTCGCACTTGTGTTAGTGTTGAAAAACCACTTTTCGTACTTGTGTTAGTGTTGAAAAACCACTTTTCGCCCTTGTGTTGGTGCAGGAAACCACTTTTGCACTTGTATTAGTGTGGAAAAAACACTTTTTGCACTTGTGATAGTGTTGAAAAACCACTTTTCGCACTTGTGTTGGTGCAGGAAACCACTTTTGCACTTTTATTAGTGTGGAAAAACCACTTTTCGCACTTGTGTTAGTGTTGAAAAACCACTTTTCGCACTTGTGTTAGTGTTGAAAAACCACTTTTCGCACTTGTGTTGGTGCATGAAACCACTTTTGCACTTGTACTAGTGTGGAAAAAACACTTTTTGCACTTGTGATAGTGTTGAAAAACCACTTTTCACACTTGTGTTAGTGTTGAAAAACCACTTTTCGCACGTGTGTTGGTGCAGGAAACCACTTTTGCACTTGTATTAGTGTGGAAAAAACACTTTTCGCACTTGTGTTAGTGTTGAAAAACCACTTTTCGCACTTGTGTTAGTGTTGAAAAACCACTTTTCGCACTTGTGTTAGTGTTGAAAAACCACTTTTCGCACTTGTGTTAATGTTGAAAAACCACTTTTCGCACTTGTGTTGGTGCAGGAAACCACTTTTGCACTTGTATTAGTGTGGAAAAAACACTTTTCGCACTTGTGTTAGTGTTGAAAAACCATTTTTCGCACTTTTGTTATTGTTGAAAAACAACTTTTCGCACTTGTGTTGGTGCAGGAAACCACTTTTGCACTTGTAGTAGTGTGGGAAAAATACTTTTCGCACTTGTGTTAGTGTTGAAAAACCACTTTTCGCACTTGTGTTAGTGTTGAAAAACCACTTTTCGCACTTGTGTTGGTGCAGGAAACCACTTTTGCATTTGTATTTGTGTGGAAAAAACACTTTTCGCACTTGTGTTAGTGTTGAAAAACCACTTTTCGCACTTGTGTTAGTGTTGAAAAACCACTTCTCGCACTTGTGTTGGTGCAGGAAACCACTTTTGCACTTGTATTAGTGTGGAAAAAACACTTTTCGCACTTGTGTTAGTGTTGAAATCCACTTTTCGCACTTGTGTTAGTGTTGAAAAACCACTTTTCGCACTTGTGTTGGTGCAGGAAACCACTTTTGCACTTGTATTAGTGTGGAAAAAACACTTTTTGCACTTGTGATAGTGTTGAAAAACCACTTTTCGCACTTGTGTTAGTGTTGAAAAACCACTTTTCGCACTTGTGTTGGTGCAGGAAACCACTTTTGCACTTGTATTAGTGTGGAAAAACCACTTTTTGCACTTGTGTTAGTGTTGAAAAACCACTTTTCGCACTTGTGTTAGTGTTGACAAACCACTTTTCGCACTTGTGTTGGTGCAGGAAACCACTTTTGCACTTGTATTAGTGTGGAAAAAACACTTTTTGCACTTGTGATAGTGTTGAAAAACCACTTTTCGCACTTGTGTTAGTGTTGAAAAACCACTTTTCGCACTTGTGTTGGTGCAGGAAACCACTTTTGTACTTGTATTAGTGTGGAAAACCCTCTTTTCGCACTTGTGTTAGTGTTGAAAAACCACTTTTCGCACTTGTGTTAGTGTTGAAAAACCACTTTTCGCACTTGTGTTGGTGCAGGAAACCACTTTTGCACTTGTATTAGTGTGGAAAAAACACTTTTTGCACTTGTGATAGTGTTGAAAAACCACTTTTCGCACTTGTGTTAGTGTTGAAAAACCACTTTTCGCACTTGTGTTGGTGCAGGAAACCACTTTTGCACTTGTATTAGTGTGGAAAAACACTTTTTGCACTTGTGATAGTGTTGAAAAACCACTTTTCGCACTTGTGTTAGTGTTGAAAAACCACTTTTCGCACTTGTGTTGGTGCAGGAAACCACTTTTGCACTTGTATTAGTGTGGAAAAACCACTTTTTGCACTTGTGTTTGTGTTGAAAAACCACTTTTCGCACTTTAGTTAGTGTTGAAAAACCACTTTTCGCACTTGTGTTAGTGTTGAAAAACCACTTTTCGCACGTGTGTTGGTGCAGGAAACCACTTTTGCACTTGTATTAGTGTGGAAAAAACACTTTTCGCACTTGTGTTAGTGTTGAAAAACCACTTTTCGCACTTGTGTTAGTGTTTAAAAACCACTTTTTGCACTTGTGTTAGTGTTGAAAAACCACTTTTCGCACTTGTGTTAGTGTTGAAAAACCACTTTTCGCACTTGTGTTGGTGCAGGAACCCACTTTTGCACTTGTATTAGTGTGGAAAAAACCACTTTTTGCACTTGTGATAGTGTTGAAAAACCACTTTTCGCACTTGTGTTGGTGCAGGAAACCGCTTTTGCACTTGTATTAGTGTGGAAAAACCTCTTTTCGCACTTGTGTTAGTGTTGAAAAACCACTTTTCGCACTTGTGTTAGTGTTGAAAAACCACTTTTCGCACTTGTGTTGGTGCAGGAAACCACTTTTGCATTTGTATTAGTGTGGAAAAAACACTTTTCGCACTTGTGTTAGTGTTGAAAAACCACTTTTCGCACTTGTGTTAGTGTTGAAAAACCACTTTTCGCACTTGTGTTAGTGTTGACAAACCACTTTTCGCACTTGTGTTGGTGCAGGAAACCACTTTTGCACTTGTATTAGTGTGGAAAAAACACTTTTTGCACTTGTGATAGTGTTGAAAAACCACTTTTCTCACTTGTGTTAGTGTTGAAAAACCACTTTTCGCACTTGTGTTGGTGCAGGAAACCACTTTTGTACTTGTATTAGTGTGGAAAACCTCTTTTCGCACTTGTGTTAGTGTTGAAAAACCACTTTTCGCACTTGTGTTAGTGTTGAAAAACCACTTTTCGCACTTGTGTTTGTGCAGGAAACCACTTTTGCACTTGTATTAGTGTGGAAAAAACACTTTTTGCACTTGTGATAGTGTTGAAAAACCACTTTTCGCACTTGTGTTAGTGTTGAAAAACCACTTTTCGCACTTGTGTTGGTGCAGGAAACCACTTTTGCACTTGTATTAGTGTGGAAAAAACACTTTTTGCACTTGTGATAGTGTTGAAAAACCACTTTTTGCACTTGTGTTCGTGTTGAAAAACCACTTTTCGCACTTGTGTTGGTGCAGGAAACCACTTTTGCACTTGTATTAGTGTGGAAAAACCACTTTTTGCACTTGTGTTTGTGTTGAAAAACCACTTTTCGCACTTGAGTTAGTGTTGAAAAACCACTTTTCGCACTTGTGTTAGTGTTGAAAAACCACTTTTCGCACGTGTGTTGGTCCAGGAAACCACTTTTGCACTTGTATTAGTGTGGAAAAAACACTTTTCGCACTTGTGTTAGTGTTGAAAAACCACTTTTCGCACTTGTGTTAGTGTTGAAAAACCACTTTTTGCACTTGTGTTAGTGTTGAAAAACCACTTTTCGCACTTGTGTTAGTGTTGAAAAACCACTTTTCGTACTTGTGTTGGTGCAGGAACCCACTTTTGCACTTGTATTAGTGTGGAAAAACCACTTTTTGCACTTGTGATAGTGTTGAAAAACCACTTTTCGCACTTGTGTTGGTGCAGGAAACCGCTTTTGCACTTGTATTAGTGTGGAAAAACCGCTTTTCGCACTTGTGTTAGTGTTGAAAAACCACTTTTCGCACTTGTGTTAGTGTTGAAAAACCACTTTTCGCACTTGTGTTGGTGCAGGAAACCACTTTTGCACTTGTATTAGTGTGGAAAAAACACTTTTTGCACTTGTGATAGTGTTGAAAAACCACTTTTCGCACTTGTGTTAGTGTTGAAAAACCACTTTTCGCACTTGTGTTGGTGCAGGAAACCAGTTTTGCACTTGTATTAGTGTGGAAAAAACACTTTTCGCACTTGTGTTAGTGTTGAAAAACCACTTTTCGCACTTTTGTTATTGTTGAAAAACAACTTTTCGCACTTGTGTTGGTGCAGGAAACCACTTTTGCACTTGTAGTAGTGTGGGAAAAATACTTTTCGCACTTGTGTTAGTGTTGAAAAACCACTTTTCGCACTTGTGTTAGTGTTGAAAAATCACTTTTCGCACTTGTGTTGGTGCAGGAAACCACTTTTGCATTTGTATTAGTGTGGAAAAAACACTTTTCGCACTTGTGTTAGTGTTGAAAAACCACTTTTCGCACTTGTGTTAGTGTTGAAAAACCACGTCTCGCACTTGTGTTGGTGCAGGAAACCACTTTTGCACTTGTATTAGTGTGGAAAAAACACTTTTCGCACTTGTGTTAGTGTTGAAATCCACTTTTCGCACTTGTGTTAGTGTTGAAAAACCACTTTTCGCACTTGTGTTGGTGCAGGAAACCACTTTTGCACTTGTATTAGTGTGGAAAAAACACTTTTTGCACTTGTGATAGTGTTGAAAAACCACTTTTCGCACTTGTGTTAGTGTTGAAAAACCACTTTTCGCACTTGTGTTGGTGCAGGAAACCACTTTTGCACTTGTATTAGTGTGGAAAAACCACTTTTTGCACTTGTGTTAGTGTTGAAAAACCACTTTTCGCACTTGTGTTAGTGTTGACAAACCACTTTTCGCACTTGTGTTGGTGCAGGAAACCACTTTTGCACTTGTATTAGTGTGGAAAAAACACTTTTTGCACTTGTGATAGTGTTGAAAAACCACTTTTCGCACTTGTGTTAGTGTTGAAAAACCACTTTTCGCACTTGTGTTGGTGCAGGAAACCACTTTTGTACTTGTATTAGTGTGGAAAACCCTCTTTTCGCACTTGTGTTAGTGTTGAAAAACCACTTTTCGCACTTGTGTTAGTGTTGAAAAACCACTTTTCGCACTTGTGTTGGTGCAGGAAACCACTTTTGCACTTGTATTAGTGTGGAAAAAACACTTTTTGCACTTGTGATAGTGTTGAAAAACCACTTTTCGCACTTGTGTTAGTGTTGAAAAACCACTTTTCGCACTTGTGTTGGTGCAGGAAACCACTTTTGCACTTGTATTAGTGTGGAAAAACACTTTTTGCACTTGTGATAGTGTTGAAAAACCACTTTTCGCACTTGTGTTAGTGTTGAAAAACCACTTTTCGCACTTGTGTTGGTGCAGGAAACCACTTTTGCACTTGTATTAGTGTGGAAAAACCACTTTTTGCACTTGTGTTTGTGTTGAAAAACCACTTTTCGCACTTTAGTTAGTGTTGAAAAACCACTTTTCGCACTTGTGTTAGTGTTGAAAAACCACTTTTCGCACGTGTGTTGGTGCAGGAAACCACTTTTGCACTTGTATTAGTGTGGAAAAAACACTTTTCGCACTTGTGTTAGTGTTGAAAAACCACTTTTCGCACTTGTGTTAGTGTTGAAAAACCACTTTTTGCACTTGTGTTAGTGTTGAAAAACCACTTTTCGCACTTGTGTTAGTGTTGAAAAACCACTTTTCGCACTTGTGTTGGTGCAGGAACCCACTTTTGCACTTGTATTAGTGTGGAAAAACCACTTTTTGCACTTGTGATAGTGTTGAAAAACCACTTTTCGCACTTGTGTTGGTGCAGGAAACCGCTTTTGCACTTGTATTAGTGTGGAAAAACCTCTTTTCGCACTTGTGTTAGTGTTGAAAAACCACTTTTCGCACTTGTGTTAGTGTTGAAAAACCACTTTTCGCACTTGTGTTGGTGCAGGAAACCACTTTTGCATTTGTATTAGTGTGGAAAAAACACTTTTCACACTTGTGTTAGTGTTGAAAAACCACTTTTCGCACTTGTGTTAGTGTTGAAAAACCACTTTTCGCACTTGTGTTAGTGTTGACAAACCACTTTTCGCACTTGTGTTGGTGCAGGAAACCACTTTTGCACTTGTATTAGTGTGGAAAAAACACTTTTTGCACTTGTGATAGTGTTGAAAAACCACTTTTCTCACTTGTGTTAGTGTTGAAAAACCACTTTTCGCACTTGTGTTGGTGCAGGAAACCACTTTTGTACTTGTATTAGTGTGGAAAAACCTCTTTTCGCACTTGTGTTAGTGTTGAAAAACCACTTTTCGCACTTGTGTTAGTGTTGAAAAACCACTTTTCGCACTTGTGTTTGTGCAGGAAACCACTTTTGCACTTGTATTAGTGTGGAAAAAACACTTTTTGCACTTGTGATAGTGTTGAAAAACCACTTTTCGCACTTGTGTTAGTGTTGAAAAACCACTTTTCGCACTTGTGTTGGTGCAGGAAACCACTTTTGCACTTGTATTAGTGTGGAAAAAACACTTTTTGCACTTGTGATAGTGTTGAAAAACCACTTTTTGCACTTGTGTTCGTGTTGAATAACCACTTTTCGCACTTGTGTTGGTGCAGGAAACCACTTTTGCACTTGTATTAGTGTGGAAAAACCACTTTTTGCACTTGTGTTTGTGTTGAAAAACCACTTTTCGCACTTGAGTTAGTGTTGAAAAACCACTTTTCGCACTTGTGTTAGTGTTGAAAAACCACTTTTCGCACGTGTGTTGGTCCAGGAAACCACTTTTGCACTTGTATTAGTGTGGAAAAAACACTTTTCGCACTTGTGTTAGTGTTGAAATCCACTTTTCGCACTTGTGTTAGTGTTGAAAAACCACTTTTCGCACTTGTGTTGGTGCAGGAAACCACTTTTGCACTTGTATTAGTGTGGAAAAAACACTTTTTGCACTTGTGATAGTGTTGAAAAACCACTTTTCGCACTTGTGTTAGTGTTGAAAAACCACTTTTCGCACTTGTGTTGGTGCAGGAAACCACTTTTGCACTTGTATTAGTGTGGAAAAACCACTTTTTGCACTTGTGTTAGTGTTGAAAAACCACTTTTCGCACTTGTGTTAGTGTTGACAAACCACTTTTCGCACTTGTGTTGGTGCAGGAAACCACTTTTGCACTTGTATTAGTGTGGAAAAAACACTTTTTGCACTTGTGATAGTGTTGAAAAACCACTTTTCGCACTTGTGTTAGTGTTGAAAAACCACTTTTCGCACTTGTGTTGGTGCAGGAAACCACTTTTGTACTTGTATTAGTGTGGAAAACCCTCTTTTCGCACTTGTGTTAGTGTTGAAAAACCACTTTTCGCACTTGTGTTAGTGTTGAAAAACCACTTTTCGCACTTGTGTTGGTGCAGGAAACCACTTTTGCACTTGTATTAGTGTGGAAAAAACACTTTTTGCACTTGTGATAGTGTTGAAAAACCACTTTTCGCACTTGTGTTAGTGTTGAAAAACCACTTTTCGCACTTGTGTTGGTGCAGGAAACCACTTTTGCACTTGTATTAGTGTGGAAAAACACTTTTTGCACTTGTGATAGTGTTGAAAAACCACTTTTCGCACTTGTGTTAGTGTTGAAAAACCAATTTTCGCACTTGTGTTGGTGCAGGAAACCACTTTTGCACTTGTATTAGTGTGGAAAAACCACTTTTTGCACTTGTGTTTGTGTTGAAAAACCACTTTTCGCACTTTAGTTAGTGTTGAAAAACCACTTTTCGCACTTGTGTTAGTGTTGAAAAACCACTTTTCGCACGTGTGTTGGTGCAGGAAACCACTTTTGCACTTGTATTAGTGTGGAAAAAACACTTTTCGCACTTGTGTTAGTGTTGAAAAACCACTTTTCGCACTTGTGTTAGTGTTGAAAAACCACTTTTTGCACTTGTGTTAGTGTTGAAAAACCACTTTTCGCACTTGTGTTAGTGTTGAAAAACCACTTTTCGCACTTGTGTTGGTGCAGGAACCCACTTTTGCACTTGTATTAGTGTGGAAAAACCACTTTTTGCACTTGTGATAGTGTTGAAAAACCACTTTTCGCACTTGTGTTGGTGCAGGAAACCGCTTTTGCACTTGTATTAGTGTGGAAAAACCTCTTTTCGCACTTGTGTTAGTGTTGAAAAACCACTTTTCGCACTTGTGTTAGTGTTGAAAAACCACTTTTCGCACTTGTGTTGGTGCAGGAAACCACTTTTGCATTTGTATTAGTGTGGAAAAAACACTTTTCGCACTTGTGTTAGTGTTGAAAAACCACTTTTCGCACTTGTGTTAGTGTTGAAAAACCACTTTTCGCACTTGTGTTCGTGTTGAAAAACCACTTTTCGCACTTGTGTTGGTGCAGGAAACCACTTTTGCACTTGTATTAGTGTGGAAAAACCACTTTTTGCACTTGTGTTTGTGTTGAAAAACCACTTTTCGCACTTGAGTTAGTGTTGAAAAACCACTTTTCGCACTTGTGTTAGTGTTGAAAAACCACTTTTCGCACGTGTGTTGGTCCAGGAAACCACTTTTGCACTTGTATTAGTGTGGAAAAAACACTTTTCGCACTTGTGTTAGTGTTGAAAAACCACTTTTCGCACTTGTGTTAGTGTTGAAAAACCACTTTTTGCACTTGTGTTAGTGTTGAAAAACCACTTTTCGCACTTGTGTTAGTGTTGAAAAACCACTTTTCGTACTTGTGTTGGTGCAGGAACCCACTTTTGCACTTGTATTAGTGTGGAAAAACCACTTTTTGCACTTGTGATAGTGTTGAAAAACCACTTTTCGCACTTGTGTTGGTGCAGGAAACCGCTTTTGCACTTGTATTAGTGTGGAAAAACCGCTTTTCGCACTTGTGTTAGTGTTGAAAAACCACTTTTCGCACTTGTGTTAGTGTTGAAAAACCACTTTTCGCACTTGTGTTGGTGCAGGAAACCACTTTTGCACTTGTATTAGTGTGGAAAAAACACTTTTTGCACTTGTGATAGTGTTGAAAAACCACTTTTCGCACTTGTGTTAGTGTTGAAAAACCACTTTTCGCACTTGTGTTGGTGCAGGAAACCAGTTTTGCACTTGTATTAGTGTGGAAAAAACACTTTTCGCACTTGTGTTAGTGTTGAAAAACCACTTTTCGCACTTTTGTTATTGTTGAAAAACAACTTTTCGCACTTGTGTTGGTGCAGGAAACCACTTTTGCACTTGTAGTAGTGTGGGAAAAATACTTTTCGCACTTGTGTTAGTGTTGAAAAACCACTTTTCGCACTTGTGTTAGTGTTGAAAAATCACTTTTCGCACTTGTGTTGGTGCAGGAAACCACTTTTGCATTTGTATTAGTGTGGAAAAAACACTTTTCGCACTTGTGTTAGTGTTGAAAAACCACTTTTCGCACTTGTGTTAGTGTTGAAAAACCACGTCTCGCACTTGTGTTGGTGCAGGAAACCACTTTTGCACTTGTATTAGTGTGGAAAAAACACTTTTCGCACTTGTGTTAGTGTTGAAATCCACTTTTCGCACTTGTGTTAGTGTTGAAAAACCACTTTTCGCACTTGTGTTGGTGCAGGAAACCACTTTTGCACTTGTATTAGTGTGGAAAAAACACTTTTTGCACTTGTGATAGTGTTGAAAAACCACTTTTCGCACTTGTGTTAGTGTTGAAAAACCACTTTTCGCACTTGTGTTGGTGCAGGAAACCACTTTTGCACTTGTATTAGTGTGGAAAAACCACTTTTTGCACTTGTGTTAGTGTTGAAAAACCACTTTTTGCACTTGTGTTAGTGTTGACAAACCACTTTTCGCACTTGTGTTGGTGCAGGAAACCACTTTTGCACTTGTATTAGTGTGGAAAAAACACTTTTTGCACTTGTGATAGTGTTGAAAAACCACTTTTCGCACTTGTGTTAGTGTTGAAAAACCACTTTTCGCACTTGTGTTGGTGCAGGAAACCACTTTTGTACTTGTATTAGTGTGGAAAACCCTCTTTTCGCACTTGTGTTAGTGTTGAAAAACCACTTTTCGCACTTGTGTTAGTGTTGAAAAACCACTTTTCGCACTTGTGTTGGTGCAGGAAACCACTTTTGCACTTGTATTAGTGTGGAAAAAACACTTTTTGCACTTGTGATAGTGTTGAAAAACCACTTTTCGCACTTGTGTTAGTGTTGAAAAACCACTTTTCGCACTTGTGTTGGTGCAGGAAACCACTTTTGCACTTGTATTAGTGTGGAAAAACACTTTTTGCACTTGTGATAGTGTTGAAAAACCACTTTTCGCACTTGTGTTAGTGTTGAAAAACCACTTTTCGCACTTGTGTTGGTGCAGGAAACCACTTTTGCACTTGTATTAGTGTGGAAAAACCACTTTTTGCACTTGTGTTTGTGTTGAAAAACCACTTTTCGCACTTTAGTTAGTGTTGAAAAACCACTTTTCGCACTTGTGTTAGTGTTGAAAAACCACTTTTCGCACGTGTGTTGGTGCAGGAAACCACTTTTGCACTTGTATTAGTGTGGAAAAAACACTTTTCGCACTTGTGTTAGTGTTGAAAAACCACTTTTCGCACTTGTGTTAGTGTTGAAAAACCACTTTTTGCACTTGTGTTAGTGTTGAAAAACCACTTTTCGCACTTGTGTTAGTGTTGAAAAACCACTTTTCGCACTTGTGTTGGTGCAGGAACCCACTTTTGCACTTGTATTAGTGTGGAAAAACCACTTTTTGCACTTGTGATAGTGTTGAAAAACCACTTTTCGCACTTGTGTTGGTGCAGGAAACCGCTTTTGCACTTGTATTAGTGTGGAAAAACCTCTTTTCGCACTTGTGTTAGTGTTGAAAAACCACTTTTCGCACTTGTGTTAGTGTTGAAAAACCACTTTTCGCACTTGTGTTGGTGCAGGAAACCACTTTTGCATTTGTATTAGTGTGGAAAAAACACTTTTCACACTTGTGTTAGTGTTGAAAAACCACTTTTCGCACTTGTGTTAGTGTTGAAAAACCACTTTTCGCACTTGTGTTAGTGTTGACAAACCACTTTTCGCACTTGTGTTGGTGCAGGAAACCACTTTTGCACTTGTATTAGTGTGGAAAAAACACTTTTTGCACTTGTGATAGTGTTGAAAAACCACTTTTCTCACTTGTGTTAGTGTTGAAAAACCACTTTTCGCACTTGTGTTGGTGCAGGAAACCACTTTTGTACTTGTATTAGTGTGGAAAAACCTCTTTTCGCACTTGTGTTAGTGTTGAAAAACCACTTTTCGCACTTGTGTTAGTGTTGAAAAACCACTTTTCGCACTTGTGTTTGTGCAGGAAACCACTTTTGCACTTGTATTAGTGTGGAAAAAACACTTTTTGCACTTGTGATAGTGTTGAAAAACCACTTTTCGCACTTGTGTTAGTGTTGAAAAACCACTTTTCGCACTTGTGTTGGTGCAGGAAACCACTTTTGCACTTGTATTAGTGTGGAAAAAACACTTTTTGCACTTGTGATAGTGTTGAAAAACCACTTTTTGCACTTGTGTTCGTGTTGAATAACCACTTTTCGCACTTGTGTTGGTGCAGGAAACCACTTTTGCACTTGTATTAGTGTGGAAAAACCACTTTTTGCACTTGTGTTTGTGTTGAAAAACCACTTTTCGCACTTGAGTTAGTGTTGAAAAACCACTTTTCGCACTTGTGTTAGTGTTGAAAAACCACTTTTCGCACGTGTGTTGGTCCAGGAAACCACTTTTGCACTTGTATTAGTGTGGAAAAAACACTTTTCGCACTTGTGTTAGTGTTGAAATCCACTTTTCGCACTTGTGTTAGTGTTGAAAAACCACTTTTCGCACTTGTGTTGGTGCAGGAAACCACTTTTGCACTTGTATTAGTGTGGAAAAAACACTTTTTGCACTTGTGATAGTGTTGAAAAACCACTTTTCGCACTTGTGTTAGTGTTGAAAAACCACTTTTCGCACTTGTGTTGGTGCAGGAAACCACTTTTGCACTTGTATTAGTGTGGAAAAACCACTTTTTGCACTTGTGTTAGTGTTGAAAAACCACTTTTCGCACTTGTGTTAGTGTTGACAAACCACTTTTCGCACTTGTGTTGGTGCAGGAAACCACTTTTGCACTTGTATTAGTGTGGAAAAAACACTTTTTGCACTTGTGATAGTGTTGAAAAACCACTTTTCGCACTTGTGTTAGTGTTGAAAAACCACTTTTCGCACTTGTGTTGGTGCAGGAAACCACTTTTGTACTTGTATTAGTGTGGAAAACCCTCTTTTCGCACTTGTGTTAGTGTTGAAAAACCACTTTTCGCACTTGTGTTAGTGTTGAAAAACCACTTTTCGCACTTGTGTTGGTGCAGGAAACCACTTTTGCACTTGTATTAGTGTGGAAAAAACACTTTTTGCACTTGTGATAGTGTTGAAAAACCACTTTTCGCACTTGTGTTAGTGTTGAAAAACCACTTTTCGCACTTGTGTTGGTGCAGGAAACCACTTTTGCACTTGTATTAGTGTGGAAAAACACTTTTTGCACTTGTGATAGTGTTGAAAAACCACTTTTCGCACTTGTGTTAGTGTTGAAAAACCACTTTTCGCACTTGTGTTGGTGCAGGAAACCACTTTTGCACTTGTATTAGTGTGGAAAAACCACTTTTTGCACTTGTGTTTGTGTTGAAAAACCACTTTTCGCACTTTAGTTAGTGTTGAAAAACCACTTTTCGCACTTGTGTTAGTGTTGAAAAACCACTTTTCGCACGTGTGTTGGTGCAGGAAACCACTTTTGCACTTGTATTAGTGTGGAAAAAACACTTTTCGCACTTGTGTTAGTGTTGAAAAACCACTTTTCGCACTTGTGTTAGTGTTGAAAAACCACTTTTTGCACTTGTGTTAGTGTTGAAAAACCACTTTTCGCACTTGTGTTAGTGTTGAAAAACCACTTTTCGCACTTGTGTTGGTGCAGGAACCCACTTTTGCACTTGTATTAGTGTGGAAAAACCACTTTTTGCACTTGTGATAGTGTTGAAAAACCACTTTTCGCACTTGTGTTGGTGCAGGAAACCGCTTTTGCACTTGTATTAGTGTGGAAAAACCTCTTTTCGCACTTGTGTTAGTGTTGAAAAACCACTTTTCGCACTTGTGTTAGTGTTGAAAAACCACTTTTCGCACTTGTGTTGGTGCAGGAAACCACTTTTGCATTTGTATTAGTGTGGAAAAAACACTTTTCGCACTTGTGTTAGTGTTGAAAAACCACTTTTCGCACTTGTGTTAGTGTTGAAAAACCACTTTTCGCACTTGTGTTAGTGTTGACAAACCACTTTTCGCACTTGTGTTGGTGCAGGAAACCACTTTTGCACTTGTATTAGTGTGGAAAAAACACTTTTTGCACTTGTGATAGTGTTGAAAAACCACTTTTCTCACTTGTGTTAGTGTTGAAAAACCACTTTTCGCACTTGTGTTGGTGCAGGAAACCACTTTTGTACTTGTATTAGTGTGGAAAAACCTCTTTTCGCACTTGTGTTAGTGTTGAAAAACCACTTTTCGCACTTGTGTTAGTGTTGAAAAACCACTTTTCGCACTTGTGTTTTTTTTTTTTTTTTTTTTTTTTTTTTTTTTTTGTATACAAGATCGAGGCTCGTGAAAGAGCGAACATTAATCACACAGAAAGACAAACAGACACATAAAACAAATAACATCGGGAGCGGTAGACAAGATGGGGAGAGAGGGGGAAGGACACAAACACAACATTTGAGAGCAGGGACCGAGAGACATGGAGACATCGAGAGATCTGTGGGAGGGAGAGGGCTTTGGGGGGGAGGCATGTGAAGGGGGGGAGGCATGTGAAGGGGGGGGGGGGGGTGGGAGAGGTATAAACATATGGACACTGCCAGGATTTCCAGGAAATAAGTTGGAATTTCAAACAAGGTGGATCTGGGGTGAATTAGTGGGGGTAGAAAAGATCAAGGTTATGGATGGGGGAAGATAAGAGATGGTGGTGAACAGCTGTTTTAAAGACCTGGAGGGAGGAGAGGGATTGAAGGGAGTGTGGGAGTTTGTTCCACAGGCGGGAGAAAAGAGGAATGAAAGAGTGAAGGTGAGCAGAGAGCCGAGATTTCGGCAGTTTAACCATCAGAGGGTTGCTGGCAGATCTTGTGCGACCTGTAGGAATATTTGGGGGACAGAGCACAGAGAGAGCTGGGGGAGCAAGGCCGGAGAGGAGTCGGTAGAAGACAGAAAGACCACCTACCTGCCTGCGGTGAGTGAGTGAAAGGCCCTCAGAGATAGCTTCATCGCGGGAGATTCCAATGATTTTGAAAGCTTTGGATTCAACAGCGTGAAGCCGAGCCAGGTGTGAGGCAGGAGCACCAGCCCATAGGGGAGAACAGTATTCCATAGAGCTGCGGATGAAAGCCTTGTATGTGGTGAGGAGCTCAGGTGTGCCGAGGAAGGACTTCGCACGACGGAGGATGCCCAGTCGGCGACTGGCTTTGGAGGCCAGCTTGGAAATGTGGTTTTCCCAAGAAAGATCATGGCAGATAGTGAGACCCAAAAGCTTGAGTGACAGAACTTCTTGGAGAGGATTGTTGAGAAAGTAGATGGGAGGGTTGTCCAGTCGATCTTTTCGGAGAGACATAGTAAGAGAGTGAGATTTGGCAGGATTGAAAGACATGTTCCACTTGTTTGACCAGTCTGTGATTTTGTCCAGGTCTTCAGAGAGTGAGGAGGCTGCAGACTGCCGATCTGAGGGAAGAGGAATGGAGCGGCAGAGAGTGGAGTCATCAGCAAAGAGATAGAGAGGATTTTCCAGAGAGTCAGAGAGATCATTGATAAAGACCAGAAAAAGCACAGGGCCCAGCACACTTCCTTGGGGAACTCCAGCCTGAACAGGAAGGGGAGATGAGAGAAATCCATTCAGGGCCACACGTTGACTACGACCAGAGAGGAAGTCCGCAAGCCATGCATGGAGATTTCCATGGATACCATAGGAGGAGAGTTTGGTGAGCAGAGCTGGGTGCCAGACCGTATCAAAGGCTCTTGATATGTCAAGGGAGACAGCTCTGATTTCCTGTTTGGCATTGAGGACCTCCATCCATTGTTGAGACAGCAGAAGCAGCATGTCCAGAGTAGAGTGACCTGGTCTGAAACCAAATTGATGATCAGAGATCAAGCCATTGGAGAAGAGGAAAGATTTCATATCCGAAGCAATGATGGATTCCATGACTTTGCTGATAATTGGGAGCAGGCTGATTGGTCTGTAGTTGCAAGGATCTGTTTTTGCACCTTTTTTGTGTAAAGCGGTAATGTTAGCTGATTTCCAGGATGCTGGCAGATGACCTTGAGCAAAAGATAGGGTGAAAAGAGCAGAGAGAGGGTGAGATAGAGCGGCAGAGCAGGATTTTAGGACCCGTGGGCTGATGCCGTCTGGTCCAGTTGCAGAATCAGAGTCGAGGTTTGACAAAAACTCCTCCACCTTGTCAGGAGAGAAGGACACAGAGTCCAGGAGCAGTTGGGTTCGACTGGGAAAGGAGGGAACAGAGAGAGATGGGTTTGGGACTAAGGATTTCGAGGCAAACACAGAGTTGAGGCATTCGGCTTTGTCACGTGCGATGTCAACTGTGTGGCCATTTGAGGTAAGGGAGGGGATGGAGGGGGAACAAACACCAGAAACGGATTTGACCAGACGCCACCAGGATTTGGAGGAAGGAGACAGGTTTGAGAGTTCATTCTTGAGTGAGGAGAGATAGTGCTTCCTGGCACTCCTGAGGGTAGACACACACTTGTTCCGAGCTTGGTGGAAGGAACTGAGATTTCCTTCAGTTGGATTAGCCTTCCAAGAGGCAAAGGCAAGTTGTTTCAGGGCAACTGCCTCACCACAAGATTCAGTGTACCATGGACGGGAGGAAGGGTAAGACAATTGAAGGCGAGATGGGATAAATCTGTGCATGAGAGAGATCAGTTTGCTTTGGAAGAATTCCCAGGAAGAATTGATGTCAGCGGCAGTGGAGATGGGAGACCAATCCAGACGATTGATGGCTGCTTGAAGACCGTCCCAGTCGGCCTGAGTGAAATGCCAGACTCGACGACGCTGAGGAGGCTCTCTGAGAATGGCCAGAGAGATGTCCACTTTGACAAGCACATGATCAGAAGAACCGATTGGAGCAGAAGAAGAGCAGCAGACATTAGCAGGGAAGTTTGTCATAACCAAGTCTAGAAGAGAAGATACTCCATTGGCTGAGATCCGGGTCGGGAAATTGACAGATTGTGTCAATCCCAGTGAGTCACAGAAGTCCTTTGCAGGAAACCGTGTTTGCAGGTGTTTGTGCAGGAAACCACTTTTGCACTTGTATTAGTGTGGAAAAAACACTTTTTGCACTTGTGATAGTGTTGAAAAACCACTTTTCGCACTTGTGTTAGTGTTGAAAAACCACTTTTCGCACTTGTGTTGGTGCAGGAAACCACTTTTGCACTTGTATTAGTGTGGAAAAAACACTTTTTGCACTTGTGATAGTGTTGAAAAACCACTTTTTGCACTTGTGTTCGTGTTGAAAAACCACTTTTCGCACTTGTGTTGGTGCAGGAAACCACTTTTGCACTTGTATTAGTGTGGAAAAACCACTTTTTGCACTTGTGTTTGTGTTGAAAAACCACTTTTCGCACTTGAGTTAGTGTTGAAAAACCACTTTTCGCACTTGTGTTAGTGTTGAAAAACCACTTTTCGCACGTGTGTTGGTCCAGGAAACCACTTTTGCACTTGTATTAGTGTGGAAAAAACACTTTTCGCACTTGTGTTAGTGTTGAAAAACCACTTTTCGCACTTGTGTTAGTGTTGAAAAACCACTTTTTGCACTTGTGTTAGTGTTGAAAAACCACTTTTCGCACTTGTGTTAGTGTTGAAAAACCACTTTTCGTACTTGTGTTGGTGCAGGAACCCACTTTTGCACTTGTATTAGTGTGGAAAAACCACTTTTTGCACTTGTGATAGTGTTGAAAAACCACTTTTCGCACTTGTGTTGGTGCAGGAAACCGCTTTTGCACTTGTATTAGTGTGGAAAAACCGCTTTTCGCACTTGTGTTAGTGTTGAAAAACCACTTTTCGCACTTGTGTTAGTGTTGAAAAACCACTTTTCGCACTTGTGTTGGTGCAGGAAACCGCTTTTGCACTTGTATTAGTGTGGAAAAACCTCTTTTCGCACTTGTGTTAGTGTTGAAAAACCACTTTTCGCACTTGTGTTAGTGTTGAAAAACCACTTTTCGCACTTGTGTTGGTGCAGGAAACCACTTTTGCATTTGTATTAGTGTGGAAAAAACACTTTTCACACTTGTGTTAGTGTTGAAAAACCACTTTTCGCACTTGTGTTAGTGTTGAAAAACCACTTTTCGCACTTGTGTTAGTGTTGACAAACCACTTTTCGCACTTGTGTTGGTGCAGGAAACCACTTTTGCACTTGTATTAGTGTGGAAAAAACACTTTTTGCACTTGTGATAGTGTTGAAAAACCACTTTTCTCACTTGTGTTAGTGTTGAAAAACCACTTTTCGCACTTGTGTTGGTGCAGGAAACCACTTTTGTACTTGTATTAGTGTGGAAAAACCTCTTTTCGCACTTGTGTTAGTGTTGAAAAACCACTTTTCGCACTTGTGTTAGTGTTGAAAAACCACTTTTCGCACTTGTGTTTGTGCAGGAAACCACTTTTGCACTTGTATTAGTGTGGAAAAAACACTTTTTGCACTTGTGATAGTGTTGAAAAACCACTTTTCGCACTTGTGTTAGTGTTGAAAAACCACTTTTCGCACTTGTGTTGGTGCAGGAAACCACTTTTGCACTTGTATTAGTGTGGAAAAAACACTTTTTGCACTTGTGATAGTGTTGAAAAACCACTTTTTGCACTTGTGTTCGTGTTGAAAAACCACTTTTCGCACTTGTGTTGGTGCAGGAAACCACTTTTGCACTTGTATTAGTGTGGAAAAACCACTTTTTGCACTTGTGTTTGTGTTGAAAAACCACTTTTCGCACTTGAGTTAGTGTTGAAAAACCACTTTTCGCACTTGTGTTAGTGTTGAAAAACCACTTTTCGCACGTGTGTTGGTCCAGGAAACCACTTTTGCACTTGTATTAGTGTGGAAAAAACACTTTTTGCACTTGTGATAGTGTTGAAAAACCACTTTTCGCACTTGTGTTAGTGTTGAAAAACCACTTTTCGCACTTGTGTTGGTGCAGGAAACCAGTTTTGCACTTGTATTAGTGTGGAAAAAACACTTTTCGCACTTGTGTTAGTGTTGAAAAACCACTTTTCGCACTTTTGTTATTGTTGAAAAACAACTTTTCGCACTTGTGTTGGTGCAGGAAACCACTTTTGCACTTGTAGTAGTGTGGGAAAAATACTTTTCGCACTTGTGTTAGTGTTGAAAAACCACTTTTCGCACTTGTGTTAGTGTTGAAAAACCACTTTTCGCACTTGTGTTGGTGCAGGAAACCACTTTTGCATTTGTATTAGTGTGGAAAAAACACTTTTCGCACTTGTGTTAGTGTTGAAAAACCACTTTTCGCACTTGTGTTAGTGTTGAAAAACCACTTCTCGCACTTGTGTTGGTGCAGGAAACCACTTTTGCACTTGTATTAGTGTGGAAAAAACACTTTTCGCACTTGTGTTAGTGTTGAAATCCACTTTTCGCACTTGTGTTAGTGTTGAAAAACCACTTTTCGCACTTGTGTTGGTGCAGGAAACCACTTTTGCACTTGTATTAGTGTGGAAAAAACACTTTTTGCACTTGTGATAGTGTTGAAAAACCACTTTTCGCACTTGTGTTAGTGTTGAAAAACCACTTTTCGCACTTGTGTTGGTGCAGGAAACCACTTTTGCACTTGTATTAGTGTGGAAAAACCACTTTTTGCACTTGTGTTAGTGTTGAAAAACCACTTTTCGCACTTGTGTTAGTGTTGACAAACCACTTTTCGCACTTGTGTTGGTGCAGGAAACCACTTTTGCACTTGTATTAGTGTGGAAAAAACACTTTTTGCACTTGTGATAGTGTTGAAAAACCACTTTTCGCACTTGTGTTAGTGTTGAAAAACCACTTTTCGCACTTGTGTTGGTGCAGGAAACCACTTTTGTACTTGTATTAGTGTGGAAAACCCTCTTTTCGCACTTGTGTCAGTGTTGAAAAACCACTTTTCGCACTTGTGTTAGTGTTGAAAAACCACTTTTCGCACTTGTGTTGGTGCAGGAAACCACTTTTGCACTTGTATTAGTGTGGAAAAAACACTTTTTGCACTTGTGATAGTGTTGAAAAACCACTTTTCGCACTTGTGTTAGTGTTGAAAAACCACTTTTCGCACTTGTGTTGGTGCAGGAAACCACTTTTGCACTTGTATTAGTGTGGAAAAACACTTTTTGCACTTGTGATAGTGTTGAAAAACCACTTTTCGCACTTGTGTTAGTGTTGAAAAACCACTTTTCGCACTTGTGTTGGTGCAGGAAACCACTTTTGCACTTGTATTAGTGTGGAAAACCACTTTTTGCACTTGTGTTTGTGTTGAAAAACCACTTTTCGCACTTTAGTTAGTGTTGAAAAACCACTTTTCGCACTTGTGTTAGTGTTGAAAAACCACTTTTCGCACGTGTGTTGGTGCAGGAAACCACTTTTGCACTTGTATTAGTGTGGAAAAAACACTTTTCGCACTTGTGTTAGTGTTGAAAAACCACTTTTCGCACTTGTGTTAGTGTTGAAAAACCACTTTTTGCACTTGTGTTAGTGTTGAAAAACCACTTTTCGCACTTGTGTTAGTGTTGAAAAACCACTTTTCGCACTTGTGTTGGTGCAGGAACCCACTTTTGCACTTGTATTAGTGTGGAAAAACCACTTTTTGCACTTGTGATAGTGTTGAAAAACCACTTTTCGCACTTGTGTTGGTGCAGGAAACCGCTTTTGCACTTGTATTAGTGTGGAAAAACCTCTTTTCGCACTTGTGTTAGTGTTGAAAAACCACTTTTCGCACTTGTGTTAGTGTTGAAAAACCACTTTTCGCACTTGTGTTGGTGCAGGAAACCACTTTTGCATTTGTATTAGTGTGGAAAAAACACTTTTCGCACTTGTGTTAGTGTTGAAAAACCACTTTTCGCACTTGTGTTAGTGTTGAAAAACCACTTTTCGCACTTGTGTTAGTGTTGACAAACCACTTTTCGCACTTGTGTTGGTGCAGGAAACCACTTTTGCACTTGTATTAGTGTGGAAAAAACACTTTTTGCACTTGTGATAGTGTTGAAAAACCACTTTTCTCACTTGTGTTAGTGTTGAAAAACCACTTTTCGCACTTGTGTTGGTGCAGGAAACCACTTTTGTACTTGTATTAGTGTGGAAAAACCTCTTTTCGCACTTGTGTTAGTGTTGAAAAACCACTTTTCGCACTTGTGTTAGTGTTGAAAAACCACTTTTCGCACTTGTGTTTGTGCAGGAAACCACTTTTGCACTTGTATTAGTGTGGAAAAAACACTTTTTGCACTTGTGATAGTGTTGAAAAACCACTTTTCGCACTTGTGTTAGTGTTGAAAAACCACTTTTCGCACTTGTGTTGGTGCAGGAAACCACTTTTGCACTTGTATTAGTGTGGAAAAAACACTTTTTGCACTTGTGATAGTGTTGAAAAACCACTTTTTGCACTTGTGTTCGTGTTGAAAAACCACTTTTCGCACTTGTGTTGGTGCAGGAAACCACTTTTGCACTTGTATTAGTGTGGAAAACCACTTTTTGCACTTGTGTTTGTGTTGAAAAACCACTTTTCGCACTTGAGTTAGTGTTGAAAAACCACTTTTCGCACTTGTGTTAGTGTTGAAAAACCACTTTTCGCACGTGTGTTGGTCCAGGAAACCACTTTTGCACTTGTATTAGTGTGGAAAAAACACTTTTCGCACTTGTGTTAGTGTTGAAAAACCACTTTTCGCACTTGTGTTAGTGTTGAAAAACCACTTTTTGCACTTGTGTTAGTGTTGAAAAACCACTTTTCGCACTTGTGTTAGTGTTGAAAAACCACTTTTCGTACTTGTGTTGGTGCAGGAACCCACTTTTGCACTTGTATTAGTGTGGAAAAACCACTTTTTGCACTTGTGATAGTGTTGAAAAACCACTTTTCGCACTTGTGTTGGTGCAGGAAACCGCTTTTGCACTTGTATTAGTGTGGAAAAACCGCTTTTCGCACTTGTGTTAGTGTTGAAAAACCACTTTTCGCACTTGTGTTAGTGTTGAAAAACCACTTTTCGCACTTGTGTTGGTGCAGGAAACCACTTTTGCACTTGTATTAGTGTGGAAAAAACACTTTTTGCACTTGTGATAGTGTTGAAAAACCACTTTTCGCACTTGTGTTAGTGTTGAAAAACCTCTTTTCGCACTTGTGTTGGTGCAGGAAACCAGTTTTGCACTTGTATTAGTGTGGAAAAAACACTTTTTGCACTTGTGATAGTGTTGAAAAACCACTTTTCGCACTTCTGTTAGTGTTGAAAAACCACTTTTCGCACTTGTGTTGGTGCAGGAACCCACTTTTGCACTTGTATTAGTGTGGAAAAACCACTTTTCGCACTTGTGTTAGTGTTGAAAAACCACTTTTTGCACTTGTGTTAGTGTTGAAAAACCACTTTTCGCACTTGTGTTGGTGCAGGAAACCACTTTTGCACTTGTATTAGTGTGGAAAAAACACTTTTTGCACTTGTGATAGTGTGGAAAAACCACTTTTCACACTTGTGTTAGTGTTGAAAAACCACTTTTCGCACTTGTGTTGGTGCAGGAAACCACTTTTGCACTTGTATTAGTGTGGAAAAACCACTTTTCGCACTTGTGTTAGTGTTGAAAAACCACTTTTCGCACTTGTGTTAGTGTTGAAAAACCACTTTTCGCACTTGTGTTGGTGCATGAAACCACTTTTGCACTTGTATTAGTGTGGAAAAAACACTTTTTGCACTTGTGATAGTGTTGAAAAACCACTTTTCACACTTGTGTTAGTGTTGAAAACCACTTTTCGCACGTGTGTTGGTGCAGGAAACCACTTTTGCACTTGTATTAGTGTGGAAAAAACACTTTTCGCACTTGTGTTAGTGTTGAAAAACCACTTTTCGCACTTGTGTTAGTGTTGAACAACCACTTTTCGCACTTGTGTTAGTGTTGAAAAACCACTTTTCGCACTTGTGTTAATGTTGAAAAACCACTTTTCGCACTTGTGTTGGTGCAGGAAACCACTTTTGCACTTGTATTAGTGTGGAAAAAACACTTTTCGCACTTGTGTTAGTGTTGAAAAACCATTTTTCGCACTTTTGTTATTGTTGAAAAACAACTTTTCGCACTTGTGTTTGTGCAGGAAACCACTTTTGCACTTGTAGTAGTGTGGGAAAAATACTTTTCGCACTTGTGTTAGTGTTGAAAAACCACTTTTCGCACTTGTGTTAGTGTTGAAAAACCACTTTTCGCACTTGTGTTGGTGCAGGAAACCACTTTTGCACTTGTATTAGTGTGGAAAAAACACTTTTTGCACTTGTGATAGTGTTAAAAAACCACTTTTCGCACTTGTGTTAGTGTTGAAAAACCACTTTTCGCACTTGTGTTGGTGCAGGAAACCACTTTTGCACTTGTATTAGTGTGGAAAAACCACTTTTCGCACTTGTGTTAGTGTTGAAAAACGACTTTTCACACTTGTGTTAGTGTTGAAAAACCACTTTTCGCACTTGTGTTTGTGCAGGAAACCACTTTTGCACTTGTATTAGTGTGGAAAAACCACTTTTCGCACCTGTGTTAGTGTTGAAAAACCACTTTTCGCACTTGTGTTAGTGTTGAAATACCACTTTTCGCACTTGTGTTGGTGCAGGAAACCACTTTTGCACTTGTATTAGTGTGGAAAAAACACTTTTTGCACTTGTGATAGTGTTGAAAAACCACTTTTCGCACTTGTGTTAGTGTTGAAAAACCACTTTTCGCACTTGTGTTAGTGTTGAAAAACCACTTTTCGCCCTTGTGTTGGTGCAGGAAACCACTTTTGCACTTGTATTAGTGTGGAAAAAACACTTTTTGCACTTGTGATAGTGTTGAAAAACCAATTTTCGCACTTGTGTTAGTGTTGAAAAACCACTTTTCGCACTTGTGTTGGTGCAGGAAACCACGTTTGCACTTGTATTAGTGTGGAAAAACCACTTTTCGCACTTGTGTTAGTGTTGAAAAACCACTTTTCGCACTTGTGTTAGTGTTGAAAAACCACTTTTCGCACTTGTGTTAGTGTTGAAAAACCACTTTTCGCACTTGTGATGGTGCAGGAAACCACTTTTGCACTTGTATTAGTGTGGAAAAAACACTTTTCGCACTTGTGTTAGTGTTGAAAATCCACTTTTCGCACTTGTGTTAGTGTTGAAAAACCAATTTTCGCACTTGTGTTGGTGCAGGAAACCACTTTTGCACTTGTATTAGTGTGGAAAAAACACTTTTCGCACTTGTGTTAGTGTTGAAAACCACTTTTCGCACTAGTGTTAGTGTTGAAAAACCACTTTTCGCACTTGTGTTGGTGCAGGAAACCACTTTTGCACTTGTATTAGTATGGAAAAAACACTTTTTGCACTTGTGATAGTGTTGAAAAACCACTTTTCGCACTTGTGTTAGTGTTGAAAAACCACTTTTCGCACTTGTGTTGGTGCAGGAAACCACTTTTGCACTTGTATTAGTGTGGAAAAACCACTTTTCACACTTGTGTTAGTGTTGAAAAACCACTTTTCGCACTTGTGTTAGTGTTGAAAAACCACTTTTCGCACTTGTGTTGGTGCAGGAAACCACTTTTGCACTTGTATTAGTGTGGAAAAACCACTTTTCGCACTTGTGTTAGTGTTGAAAAACCAATTTTCCACTTGTGTTAGTGTTGAAAAACCACTTTTCGCACTTGTGTTGGTGCAGGAAACCACTTTTGCACTTGTATTAGTGTGGAAAAAACACTTTTTGCACTTGTGATAGTGTTGAAAAACCACTTTTCGCACTTGTGTTGGTGCAGGAAACCACTTTTGCACTTGTATTAGTGTGGAAAAAACACTTTTCGCACTTGTGTTAGTGTTGAAAAACCACTTTTCGCACTTGTGTTAGTGTTGAAAAACCACTTTTCGCACTTGTGTTAGTGTTGAAAAACCACTTTTCGCACTTGTGTTGGTGCAGGAAACCACTTTTGCATTTGTATTAGTGTGGAAAAAACACTTTTCGCACTTGTGTTAGTGTTGAAAAACCACTTTTCGCACTTGTGTTAGTGTTGAAAAACCACTTTTCGCACTTGTGTTTGTGCAGGAAACCACTTTTGCACTTGTATTAGTGTGGAAAAAACACTTTTTGCACTTGTGATAGTGTTGAAAAACCACTTTTCGCACTTGTGTTAGTGTTGAAAAACCACTTTTCGCACTTGTGTTTGTGCAGGAAACCACTTTTGCACTTGTATTAGTGTGGAAAAAACACTTTTTGCACTTGTGATAGTGTTGAAAAACCACTTTTCGCACTTGTGTTAGTGTTGAAAAACCACTTTTCGCACTTGTGTTGGTGCAGGAAACCACTTTTGCACTTGTATTAGTGTGGAAAAAACACTTTTTGCACTTGTGATAGTGTTGAAAAACCACTTTTTGCACTTGTGTTCGTGTTGAAAAACCACTTTTCGCACTTGTGTTGGTGCAGGAAACCACTTTTGCACTTGTATTAGTGTGGAAAACCACTTTTTGCACTTGTGTTTGTGTTGAAAAACCACTTTTCGCACTTGAGTTAGTGTTGAAAAACCACTTTTCGCACTTGTGTTAGTGTTGAAAAACCACTTTTCGCACGTGTGTTGGTCCAGGAAACCACTTTTGCACTTGTATTAGTGTGGAAAAAACACTTTTCGCACTTGTGTTAGTGTTGAAAAACCACTTTTCGCACTTGTGTTAGTGTTGAAAAACCACTTTTTGCACTTGTGTTAGTGTTGAAAAACCACTTTTCGCACTTGTGTTAGTGTTGAAAAACCACTTTTCGTACTTGTGTTGGTGCAGGAACCCACTTTTGCACTTGTATTAGTGTGGAAAAACCACTTTTTGCACTTGTGATAGTGTTGAAAAACCACTTTTCGCACTTGTGTTGGTGCAGGAAACCGCTTTTGCACTTGTATTAGTGTGGAAAAACCGCTTTTCGCACTTGTGTTAGTGTTGAAAAACCACTTTTCGCACTTGTGTTAGTGTTGAAAAACCACTTTTCGCACTTGTGTTGGTGCAGGAAACCACTTTTGCACTTGTATTAGTGTGGAAAAAACACTTTTTGCACTTGTGATAGTGTTGAAAAACCACTTTTCGCACTTGTGTTAGTGTTGAAAAACCACTTTTCGCACTTGTGTTGGTGCAGGAAACCAGTTTTGCACTTGTATTAGTGTGGAAAAAACACTTTTTGCACTTGTGATAGTGTTGAAAAACCACTTTTCGCACTTCTGTTAGTGTTGAAAAACCACTTTTCGCACTTGTGTTGGTGCAGGAACCCACTTTTGCACTTGTATTAGTGTGGAAAAACCACTTTTCGCACTTGTGTTAGTGTTGAAAAACCACTTTTTGCACTTGTGTTAGTGTTGAAAAACCACTTTTCGCACTTGTGTTGGTGCAGGAAACCACTTTTGCACTTGTATTAGTGTGGAAAAAACACTTTTTGCACTTGTGATAGTGTGGAAAAACCACTTTTCACACTTGTGTTAGTGTTGAAAAACCACTTTTCGCACTTGTGTTGGTGCAGGAAACCACTTTTGCACTTGTATTAGTGTGGAAAAACCACTTTTCGCACTTGTGTTAGTGTTGAAAAACCACTTTTCGCACTTGTGTTAGTGTTGAAAAACCACTTTTCGCACTTGTGTTGGTGCATGAAACCACTTTTGCACTTGTATTAGTGTGGAAAAAAACACTTTTTGCACTTGTGATAGTGTTGAAAAACCACTTTTCACACTTGTGTTAGTGTTGAAAACCACTTTTCGCACGTGTGTTGGTGCAGAAACCACTTTTGCACTTGTATTAGTGTGGAAAAAACACTTTTCGCACTTGTGTTAGTGTTGAAAAACCACTTTTCGCACTTGTGTTAGTGTTGAACAACCACTTTTCGCACTTGTGTTAGTGTTGAAAAACCACTTTTCGCACTTGTGTTAATGTTGAAAAACCACTTTTCGCACTTGTGTTGGTGCAGGAAACCACTTTTGCACTTGTATTAGTGTGGAAAAAACACTTTTCGCACTTGTGTTAGTGTTGAAAAACCATTTTTCGCACTTTTGTTATTGTTGAAAAACAACTTTTCGCACTTGTGTTTGTGCAGGAAACCACTTTTGCACTTGTAGTAGTGTGGGAAAAATACTTTTCGCACTTGTGTTAGTGTTGAAAAACCACTTTTCGCACTTGTGTTAGTGTTGAAAAACCACTTTTCGCACTTGTGTTGGTGCAGGAAACCACTTTTGCACTTGTATTAGTGTGGAAAAAACACTTTTTGCACTTGTGATAGTGTTAAAAAACCACTTTTCGCACTTGTGTTAGTGTTGAAAAACCACTTTTCGCACTTGTGTTGGTGCAGGAAACCACTTTTGCACTTGTATTAGTGTGGAAAAACCACTTTTCGCACTTGTGTTAGTGTTGAAAAACGACTTTTCACACTTGTGTTAGTGTTGAAAAACCACTTTTCGCACTTGTGTTTGTGCAGGAAACCACTTTTGCACTTGTATTAGTGTGGAAAAACCACTTTTCGCACCTGTGTTAGTGTTGAAAAACCACTTTTCGCACTTGTGTTAGTGTTGAAATACCACTTTTCGCACTTGTGTTGGTGCAGGAAACCACTTTTGCACTTGTATTAGTGTGGAAAAAACACTTTTTGCACTTGTGATAGTGTTGAAAAACCACTTTTCGCACTTGTGTTAGTGTTGAAAAACCACTTTTCGCACTTGTGTTAGTGTTGAAAAACCACTTTTCGCCCTTGTGTTGGTGCAGGAAACCACTTTTGCACTTGTATTAGTGTGGAAAAAACACTTTTTGCACTTGTGATAGTGTTGAAAAACCAATTTTCGCACTTGTGTTAGTGTTGAAAAACCACTTTTCGCACTTGTGTTGGTGCAGGAAACCACATTTGCACTTGTATTAGTGTGGAAAAACCACTTTTCGCACTTGTGTTAGTGTTGAAAAACCACTTTTCGCACTTGTGTTAGTGTTGAAAAACCACTTTTCGCACTTGTGTTAGTGTTTGAAAAACCACTTTTCGCACTTGTGATGGTGCAGGAAACCACTTTTGCACTTGTATTAGTGTGGAAAAAACACTTTTCGCACTTGTGTTAGTGTTGAAAATCCACTTTTCGCACTTGTGTTAGTGTTGAAAAACCAATTTTCGCACTTGTGTTGGTGCAGGAAACCACTTTTGCACTTGTATTAGTGTGGAAAAAACACTT
Source organism: Myxine glutinosa (assembly GCF_964187855.1). Lineage (NCBI taxonomy): Eukaryota > Metazoa > Chordata > Myxini > Myxiniformes > Myxinidae > Myxine > Myxine glutinosa. The sequence continues at coordinate 60,353 of NW_027616740.1, forward strand.
TTCGCACTTGTGTTAGTGTTGAAAACCACTTTTCGCACTAGTGTTAGTGTTGAAAAACCACTTTTCGCACTTGTGTTGGTGCAGGAAACCACTTTTGCACTTGTATTAGTATGGAAAAAACACTTTTTGCACTTGTGATAGTGTTGAAAAACCACTTTTCGCACTTGTGTTAGTGTTGAAAAACCACTTTTCGCACTTGTGTTGGTGCAGGAAACCACTTTTGCACTTGTATTAGTGTGGAAAAACCACTTTTCACACTTGTGTTAGTGTTGAAAAACCACTTTTCGCACTTGTGTTAGTGTTGAAAAACCACTTTTCGCACTTGTGTTGGTGCAGGAAACCACTTTTGCACTTGTATTAGTGTGGAAAAACCACTTTTCGCACTTGTGTTAGTGTTGAAAAACCAATTTTCCACTTGTGTTAGTGTTGAAAAACCACTTTTCGCACTTGTGTTGGTGCAGGAAACCACTTTTGCACTTGTATTAGTGTGGAAAAAACACTTTTTGCACTTGTGATAGTGTTGAAAAACCACTTTTCGCACTTGTGTTGGTGCAGGAAACCACTTTTGCACTTGTATTAGTGTGGAAAAAACACTTTTCGCACTTGTGTTAGTGTTGAAAAACCACTTTTCGCACTTGTGTTAGTGTTGAAAAACCACTTTTCGCACTTGTGTTAGTGTTGAAAAACCACTTTTCGCACTTGTGTTGGTGCAGGAAACCACTTTTGCATTTGTATTAGTGTGGAAAAAACACTTTTCGCACTTGTGTTAGTGTTGAAAAACCACTTTTCGCACTTGTGTTAGTGTTGAAAAACCACTTCTCGCACTTGTGTTGGTGCAGGAAACCACTTTTGCACTTGTATTAGTGTGGAAAAAACACTTTTCGCACTTGTGTTAGTGTTGAAAAACCACTTTTCGCACTTGTGTTAGTGTTGAAAAACCACTTTTCGCACGTGTGTTGGTGCAGGAAACCACTTTTGCACTTGTATTAGTGTGGAAAAAACACTTTTCGCACTTGTGTTAGTGTTGAAAAACCACTTTTCGCACTTGTGTTAGTGTTGAAAAACCACTTTTCGCACTTGTGTTAGTGTTGAAAAACCACTTTTCGCACTTGTGTTAATGTTGAAAAACCACTTTTCGCACTTGTGTTGGTGCAGGAAACCACTTTTGCACTTGTATTAGTGTGGAAAAAACACTTTTCGCACTTGTGTTAGTGTTGAAAAACCACTTTTTGCACTTGTGTTAGTGTTGAAAAACCACTTTTCGCACTTGTGTTGGTGCAGGAAACCACTTTTGCACTTGTATTAGTATGGAAAAAACACTTTTCGCACTTGTGATAGTGTTGAAAAACCACTTTTCGCACTTGTGTTGGTGCAGGAAACCGCTTTTGCACTTGTATTAGTGTGGAAAAACCGCTTTTCGCACTTGTGTTAGTGTTGAAAAACCACTTTTCGCACTTGTGTTAGTGTTGAAAAACCACTTTTCGCACTTGTGTTGGTGCAGGAAACCGCTTTTGCACTTGTATTAGTGTGGAAAAAACCTCTTTTCGCACTTGTGTTAGTGTTGAAAAACCACTTTTCGCACTTGTGTTAGTGTTGAAAAACCACTTTTCGCACTTGTGTTGGTGCAGGAAACCACTTTTGCATTTGTATTAGTGTGGAAAAAACACTTTTCACACTTGTGTTAGTGTTGAAAAACCACTTTTCGCACTTGTGTTAGTGTTGAAAAACCACTTTTCGCACTTGTGTTAGTGTTGACAAACCACTTTTCGCACTTGTGTTGGTGCAGGAAACCACTTTTGCACTTGTATTAGTGTGGAAAAAACACTTTTTGCACTTGTGATAGTGTTGAAAAACCACTTTTCTCACTTGTGTTAGTGTTGAAAAACCACTTTTCGCACTTGTGTTGGTGCAGGAAACCACTTTTGTACTTGTATTAGTGTGGAAAAACCTCTTTTCGCACTTGTGTTAGTGTTGAAAAACCACTTTTCGCACTTGTGTTAGTGTTGAAAAACCACTTTTCGCACTTGTGTTTGTGCAGGAAACCACTTTTGCACTTGTATTAGTGTGGAAAAAACACTTTTTGCACTTGTGATAGTGTTGAAAAACCACTTTTCGCACTTGTGTTAGTGTTGAAAAACCACTTTTCGCACTTGTGTTGGTGCAGGAAACCACTTTTGCACTTGTATTAGTGTGGAAAAAACACTTTTTGCACTTGTGATAGTGTTGAAAAACCACTTTTTGCACTTGTGTTCGTGTTGAAAAACCACTTTTCGCACTTGTGTTGGTGCAGGAAACCACTTTTGCACTTGTATTAGTGTGGAAAAACCACTTTTTGCACTTGTGTTTGTGTTGAAAAACCACTTTTCGCACTTGAGTTAGTGTTGAAAAACCACTTTTCGCACTTGTGTTAGTGTTGAAAAACCACTTTTCGCACGTGTGTTGGTCCAGGAAACCACTTTTGCACTTGTATTAGTGTGGAAAAAACACTTTTTGCACTTGTGATAGTGTTGAAAAACCACTTTTCGCACTTGTGTTAGTGTTGAAAAACCACTTTTCGCACTTGTGTTGGTGCAGGAAACCAGTTTTGCACTTGTATTAGTGTGGAAAAAACACTTTTCGCACTTGTGTTAGTGTTGAAAAACCACTTTTCGCACTTTTGTTATTGTTGAAAAACAACTTTTCGCACTTGTGTTGGTGCAGGAAACCACTTTTGCACTTGTAGTAGTGTGGGAAAAATACTTTTCGCACTTGTGTTAGTGTTGAAAAACCACTTTTCGCACTTGTGTTAGTGTTGAAAAACCACTTTTCGCACTTGTGTTGGTGCAGGAAACCACTTTTGCATTTGTATTAGTGTGGAAAAAACACTTTTCGCACTTGTGTTAGTGTTGAAAAACCACTTTTCGCACTTGTGTTAGTGTTGAAAAACCACTTCTCGCACTTGTGTTGGTGCAGGAAACCACTTTTGCACTTGTATTAGTGTGGAAAAAACACTTTTCGCACTTGTGTTAGTGTTGAAATCCACTTTTCGCACTTGTGTTAGTGTTGAAAAACCACTTTTCGCACTTGTGTTGGTGCAGGAAACCACTTTTGCACTTGTATTAGTGTGGAAAAAACACTTTTTGCACTTGTGATAGTGTTGAAAAACCACTTTTCGCACTTGTGTTAGTGTTGAAAAACCACTTTTCGCACTTGTGTTGGTGCAGGAAACCACTTTTGCACTTGTATTAGTGTGGAAAAACCACTTTTTGCACTTGTGTTAGTGTTGAAAAACCACTTTTCGCACTTGTGTTAGTGTTGACAAACCACTTTTCGCACTTGTGTTGGTGCAGGAAACCACTTTTGCACTTGTATTAGTGTGGAAAAAACACTTTTTGCACTTGTGATAGTGTTGAAAAACCACTTTTCGCACTTGTGTTAGTGTTGAAAAACCACTTTTCGCACTTGTGTTGGTGCAGGAAACCACTTTTGTACTTGTATTAGTGTGGAAAACCCTCTTTTCGCACTTGTGTCAGTGTTGAAAAACCACTTTTCGCACTTGTGTTAGTGTTGAAAAACCACTTTTCGCACTTGTGTTGGTGCAGGAAACCACTTTTGCACTTGTATTAGTGTGGAAAAAACACTTTTTGCACTTGTGATAGTGTTGAAAAACCACTTTTCGCACTTGTGTTAGTGTTGAAAAACCACTTTTCGCACTTGTGTTGGTGCAGGAAACCACTTTTGCACTTGTATTAGTGTGGAAAAACACTTTTTGCACTTGTGATAGTGTTGAAAAACCACTTTTCGCACTTGTGTTAGTGTTGAAAAACCACTTTTCGCACTTGTGTTGGTGCAGGAAACCACTTTTGCACTTGTATTAGTGTGGAAAAACCACTTTTTGCACTTGTGTTTGTGTTGAAAAACCACTTTTCGCACTTTAGTTAGTGTTGAAAAACCACTTTTCGCACTTGTGTTAGTGTTGAAAAACCACTTTTCGCACGTGTGTTGGTGCAGGAAACCACTTTTGCACTTGTATTAGTGTGGAAAAAACACTTTTCGCACTTGTGTTAGTGTTGAAAAACCACTTTTCGCACTTGTGTTAGTGTTGAAAAACCACTTTTTGCACTTGTGTTAGTGTTGAAAAACCACTTTTCGCACTTGTGTTAGTGTTGAAAAACCACTTTTCGCACTTGTGTTGGTGCAGGAACCCACTTTTGCACTTGTATTAGTGTGGAAAAACCACTTTTTGCACTTGTGATAGTGTTGAAAAACCACTTTTCGCACTTGTGTTGGTGCAGGAAACCGCTTTTGCACTTGTATTAGTGTGGAAAAACCTCTTTTCGCACTTGTGTTAGTGTTGAAAAACCACTTTTCGCACTTGTGTTAGTGTTGAAAAACCACTTTTCGCACTTGTGTTGGTGCAGGAAACCACTTTTGCATTTGTATTAGTGTGGAAAAAACACTTTTCGCACTTGTGTTAGTGTTGAAAAACCACTTTTCGCACTTGTGTTAGTGTTGAAAAACCACTTTTCGCACTTGTGTTAGTGTTGACAAACCACTTTTCGCACTTGTGTTGGTGCAGGAAACCACTTTTGCACTTGTATTAGTGTGGAAAAAACACTTTTTGCACTTGTGATAGTGTTGAAAAACCACTTTTCTCACTTGTGTTAGTGTTGAAAAACCACTTTTCGCACTTGTGTTGGTGCAGGAAACCACTTTTGTACTTGTATTAGTGTGGAAAAACCTCTTTTCGCACTTGTGTTAGTGTTGAAAAACCACTTTTCGCACTTGTGTTAGTGTTGAAAAACCACTTTTCGCACTTGTGTTTGTGCAGGAAACCACTTTTGCACTTGTATTAGTGTGGAAAAAACACTTTTTGCACTTGTGATAGTGTTGAAAAACCACTTTTCGCACTTGTGTTAGTGTTGAAAAACCACTTTTCGCACTTGTGTTGGTGCAGGAAACCACTTTTGCACTTGTATTAGTGTGGAAAAAACACTTTTTGCACTTGTGATAGTGTTGAAAAACCACTTTTTGCACTTGTGTTCGTGTTGAAAAACCACTTTTCGCACTTGTGTTGGTGCAGGAAACCACTTTTGCACTTGTATTAGTGTGGAAAAACCACTTTTTGCACTTGTGTTTGTGTTGAAAAACCACTTTTCGCACTTGAGTTAGTGTTGAAAAACCACTTTTCGCACTTGTGTTAGTGTTGAAAAACCACTTTTCGCACGTGTGTTGGTCCAGGAAACCACTTTTGCACTTGTATTAGTGTGGAAAAAACACTTTTCGCACTTGTGTTAGTGTTGAAAAACCACTTTTCGCACTTGTGTTAGTGTTGAAAAACCACTTTTTGCACTTGTGTTAGTGTTGAAAAACCACTTTTCGCACTTGTGTTAGTGTTGAAAAACCACTTTTCGTACTTGTGTTGGTGCAGGAACCCACTTTTGCACTTGTATTAGTGTGGAAAAACCACTTTTTGCACTTGTGATAGTGTTGAAAAACCACTTTTCGCACTTGTGTTGGTGCAGGAAACCGCTTTTGCACTTGTATTAGTGTGGAAAAACCGCTTTTCGCACTTGTGTTAGTGTTGAAAACCACTTTTCGCACTTGTGTTAGTGTTGAAAAACCACTTTTCGCACTTGTGTTGGTGCAGGAAACCACTTTTGCACTTGTATTAGTGTGGAAAAAACACTTTTTGCACTTGTGATAGTGTTGAAAAACCACTTTTCGCACTTGTGTTAGTGTTGAAAAACCACTTTTCGCACTTGTGTTGGTGCAGGAAACCAGTTTTGCACTTGTATTAGTGTGGAAAAAACACTTTTTGCACTTGTGATAGTGTTGAAAAACCACTTTTCGCACTTCTGTTAGTGTTGAAAAACCACTTTTCGCACTTGTGTTGGTGCAGGAACCCACTTTTGCACTTGTATTAGTGTGGAAAAACCACTTTTCGCACTTGTGTTAGTGTTGAAAAACCACTTTTTGCACTTGTGTTAGTGTTGAAAAACCACTTTTCGCACTTGTGTTGGTGCAGGAAACCACTTTTGCACTTGTATTAGTGTGGAAAAAACACTTTTTGCACTTGTGATAGTGTGGAAAAACCACTTTTCACACTTGTGTTAGTGTTGAAAAACCACTTTTCGCACTTGTGTTGGTGCAGGAAACCACTTTTGCACTTGTATTAGTGTGGAAAAACCACTTTTCGCACTTGTGTTAGTGTTGAAAAACCACTTTTCGCACTTGTGTTAGTGTTGAAAAACCACTTTTCGCACTTGTGTTGGTGCATGAAACCACTTTTGCACTTGTATTAGTGTGGAAAAAACACTTTTTGCACTTGTGATAGTGTTGAAAAACCACTTTTCACACTTGTGTTAGTGTTGAAAACCACTTTTCGCACGTGTGTTGGTGCAGGAAACCACTTTTGCACTTGTATTAGTGTGGAAAAAACACTTTTCGCACTTGTGTTAGTGTTGAAAAACCACTTTTCGCACTTGTGTTAGTGTTGAAAAACCACTTTTCGCACTTGTGTTAGTGTTGAAAAACCACTTTTCGCACTTGTGTTAATGTTGAAAAACCACTTTTCGCACTTGTATTGGTGCAGGAAACCACTTTTGCACTTGTATTAGTGTGGAAAAAACACTTTTCGCACTTGTGTTAGTGTTGAAAAACCATTTTTCGCACTTTTGTTATTGTTGAAAAACAACTTTTCGCACTTGTGTTTGTGCAGGAAACCACTTTTGCACTTGTAGTAGTGTGGGAAAAATACTTTTCGCACTTGTGTTAGTGTTGAAAAACCACTTTTCGCACTTGTGTTAGTGTTGAAAAACCACTTTTCGCACTTGTGTTGGTGCAGGAAACCACTTTTGCACTTGTATTAGTGTGGAAAAAACACTTTTTGCACTTGTGATAGTGTTAAAAAACCACTTTTCGCACTTGTGTTAGTGTTGAAAAACCACTTTTCGCACTTGTGTTGGTGCAGGAAACCACTTTTGCACTTGTATTAGTGTGGAAAAACCACTTTTCGCACTTGTGTTAGTGTTGAAAAATGACTTTTCACACTTGTGTTAGTGTTGAAAAACCACTTTTCGCACTTGTGTTTGTGCAGGAAACCACTTTTGCACTTGTATTAGTGTGGAAAAACCACTTTTCGCACCTGTGTTAGTGTTGAAAAACCACTTTTCGCACTTGCGTTAGTGTTGAAATACCACTTTTCGCACTTGTGTTGGTGCAGGAAACCACTTTTGCACTTGTATTAGTGTGGAAAAAACACTTTTTGCACTTGTGATAGTGTTGAAAAACCACTTTTCGCACTTGTGTTAGTGTTGAAAAACCACTTTTCGCACTTGTGTTAGTGTTGAAAAACCACTTTTCGCCCTTGTGTTGGTGCAGGAAACCACTTTTGCACTTGTATTAGTGTGGAAAAAACACTTTTTGCACTTGTGATAGTGTTGAAAAACCACTTTTCGCACTTGTGTTAGTGTTGAAAAACCACTTTTCGCACTTGTGTTGGTGCAGGAAACCAGTTTTGCACTTGTATTAGTGTGGAAAAAACACTTTTCGCACTTGTGTTAGTGTTGAAAAACCACTTTTCGCACTTTTGTTATTGTTGAAAAACAACTTTTCGCACTTGTGTTGGTGCAGGAAACCACTTTTGCACTTGTAGTAGTGTGGGAAAAATACTTTTCGCACTTGTGTTAGTGTTGAAAAACCACTTTTCGCACTTGTGTTAGTGTTGAAAAACCACTTTTCGCACTTGTGTTGGTGCAGGAAACCACTTTTGCATTTGTATTAGTGTGGAAAAAAACACTTTTCGCACTTGTGTTAGTGTTGAAAAACCACTTTTCGCACTTGTGTTAGTGTTGAAAAACCACTTCTCGCACTTGTGTTGGTGCAGGAAACCACTTTTGCACTTGTATTAGTGTGGAAAAAACACTTTTCGCACTTGTGTTAGTGTTGAAATCCACTTTTCGCACTTGTGTTAGTGTTGAAAAACCACTTTTCGCACTTGTGTTGGTGCAGGAAACCACTTTTGCACTTGTATTAGTGTGGAAAAAACACTTTTTGCACTTGTGATAGTGTTGAAAAACCACTTTTCGCACTTGTGTTAGTGTTGAAAAACCACTTTTCGCACTTGTGTTCGTGCAGGAAACCACTTTTGCACTTGTATTAGTGTGGAAAAACCACTTTTTGCACTTGTGTTAGTGTTGAAAAACCACTTTTCGCACTTGTGTTAGTGTTGACAAACCACTTTTCGCACTTGTGTTGGTGCAGGAAACCACTTTTGCACTTGTATTAGTGTGGAAAAAACACTTTTTGCACTTGTGATAGTGTTGAAAAACCACTTTTCGCACTTGTGTTAGTGTTGAAAAACCACTTTTCGCACTTGTGTTGGTGCAGGAAACCACTTTTGTACTTGTATTAGTGTGGAAAACCCTCTTTTCGCACTTGTGTCAGTGTTGAAAAACCACTTTTCGCACTTGTGTTAGTGTTGAAAAACCACTTTTCGCACTTGTGTTGGTGCAGGAAACCACTTTTGCACTTGTATTAGTGTGGAAAAAACACTTTTTGCACTTGTGATAGTGTTGAAAAACCACTTTTCGCACTTGTGTTAGTGTTGAAAAACCACTTTTCGCACTTGTGTTGGTGCAGGAAACCACTTTTGCACTTGTATTAGTGTGGAAAAACACTTTTTGCACTTGTGATAGTGTTGAAAAACCACTTTTCGCACTTGTGTTAGTGTTGAAAAACCACTTTTCGCACTTGTGTTGGTGCAGGAAACCACTTTTGCACTTGTATTAGTGTGGAAAAACCACTTTTTGCACTTGTGTTTGTGTTGAAAAACCACTTTTCGCACTTTAGTTAGTGTTGAAAAACCACTTTTCGCACTTGTGTTAGTGTTGAAAAACCACTTTTCGCACGTGTGTTGGTGCAGGAAACCACTTTTGCACTTGTATTAGTGTGGAAAAAACACTTTTCGCACTTGTGTTAGTGTTGAAAAACCACTTTTCGCACTTGTGTTAGTGTTGAAAAACCACTTTTTGCACTTGTGTTAGTGTTGAAAAACCACTTTTCGCACTTGTGTTAGTGTTGAAAAACCACTTTTCGCACTTGTGTTGGTGCAGGAACCCACTTTTGCACTTGTATTAGTGTGGAAAAACCACTTTTTGCACTTGTGATAGTGTTGAAAAACCACTTTTCGCACTTGTGTTGGTGCAGGAAACCGCTTTTGCACTTGTATTAGTGTGGAAAAACCTCTTTTCGCACTTGTGTTAGTGTTGAAAAACCACTTTTCGCACTTGTGTTAGTGTTGAAAAACCACTTTTCGCACTTGTGTTGGTGCAGGAAACCACTTTTGCATTTGTATTAGTGTGGAAAAAACACTTTTCGCACTTGTGTTAGTGTTGAAAAACCACTTTTCGCACTTGTGTTAGTGTTGAAAAACCACTTTTCGCACTTGTGTTAGTGTTGACAAACCACTTTTCGCACTTGTGTTGGTGCAGGAAACCACTTTTGCACTTGTATTAGTGTGGAAAAAACACTTTTTGCACTTGTGATAGTGTTGAAAAACCACTTTTCTCACTTGTGTTAGTGTTGAAAAACCACTTTTCGCACTTGTGTTGGTGCAGGAAACCACTTTTGTACTTGTATTAGTGTGGAAAAACCTCTTTTCGCACTTGTGTTAGTGTTGAAAAACCACTTTTCGCACTTGTGTTAGTGTTGAAAAACCACTTTTCGCACTTGTGTTTGTGCAGGAAACCACTTTTGCACTTGTATTAGTGTGGAAAAAACACTTTTTGCACTTGTGATAGTGTTGAAAAACCACTTTTCGCACTTGTGTTAGTGTTGAAAAACCACTTTTCGCACTTGTGTTGGTGCAGGAAACCACTTTTGCACTTGTATTAGTGTGGAAAAAACACTTTTTGCACTTGTGATAGTGTTGAAAAACCACTTTTTGCACTTGTGTTCGTGTTGAAAAACCACTTTTCGCACTTGTGTTGGTGCAGGAAACCACTTTTGCACTTGTATTAGTGTGGAAAAACCACTTTTTGCACTTGTGTTTGTGTTGAAAAACCACTTTTCGCACTTGAGTTAGTGTTGAAAAACCACTTTTCGCACTTGTGTTAGTGTTGAAAAACCACTTTTCGCACGTGTGTTGGTCCAGGAAACCACTTTTGCACTTGTATTAGTGTGGAAAAAACACTTTTCGCACTTGTGTTAGTGTTGAAAAACCACTTTTCGCACTTGTGTTAGTGTTGAAAAACCACTTTTTGCACTTGTGTTAGTGTTGAAAAACCACTTTTCGCACTTGTGTTAGTGTTGAAAAACCACTTTTCGTACTTGTGTTGGTGCAGGAACCCACTTTTGCACTTGTATTAGTGTGGAAAAAACCACTTTTTGCACTTGTGATAGTGTTGAAAAACCACTTTTCGCACTTGTGTTGGTGCAGGAAACCGCTTTTGCACTTGTATTAGTGTGGAAAAACCGCTTTTCGCACTTGTGTTAGTGTTGAAAACCACTTTTCGCACTTGTGTTAGTGTTGAAAAACCACTTTTCGCACTTGTGTTGGTGCAGGAAACCACTTTTGCACTTGTATTAGTGTGGAAAAAACACTTTTTGCACTTGTGATAGTGTTGAAAAACCACTTTTCGCACTTGTGTTAGTGTTGAAAAACCACTTTTCGCACTTGTGTTGGTGCAGGAAACCAGTTTTGCACTTGTATTAGTGTGGAAAAAACACTTTTTGCACTTGTGATAGTGTTGAAAAACCACTTTTCGCACTTCTGTTAGTGTTGAAAAACCACTTTTCGCACTTGTGTTGGTGCAGGAACCCACTTTTGCACTTGTATTAGTGTGGAAAAACCACTTTTCGCACTTGTGTTAGTGTTGAAAAACCACTTTTTGCACTTGTGTTAGTGTTGAAAAACCACTTTTCGCACTTGTGTTGGTGCAGGAAACCACTTTTGCACTTGTATTAGTGTGGAAAAAACACTTTTTGCACTTGTGATAGTGTGGAAAAACCACTTTTCACACTTGTGTTAGTGTTGAAAAACCACTTTTCGCACTTGTGTTGGTGCAGGAAACCACTTTTGCACTTGTATTAGTGTGGAAAAACCACTTTTCGCACTTGTGTTAGTGTTGAAAAACCACTTTTCGCACTTGTGTTAGTGTTGAAAAACCACTTTTCGCACTTGTGTTGGTGCATGAAACCACTTTTGCACTTGTATTAGTGTGGAAAAAACACTTTTTGCACTTGTGATAGTGTTGAAAAACCACTTTTCACACTTGTGTTAGTGTTGAAAACCACTTTTCGCACGTGTGTTGGTGCAGGAAACCACTTTTGCACTTGTATTAGTGTGGAAAAAACACTTTTCGCACTTGTGTTAGTGTTGAAAAACCACTTTTCGCACTTGTGTTAGTGTTGAAAAACCACTTTTCGCACTTGTGTTAGTGTTGAAAAACCACTTTTCGCACTTGTGTTAATGTTGAAAAACCACTTTTCGCACTTGTGTTGGTGCAGGAAACCACTTTTGCACTTGTATTAGTGTGGAAAAAACACTTTTCGCACTTGTGTTAGTGTTGAAAAACCATTTTTCGCACTTTTGTTATTGTTGAAAAACAACTTTTCGCACTTGTGTTTGTGCAGGAAACCACTTTTGCACTTGTAGTAGTGTGGGAAAAATACTTTTCGCACTTGTGTTAGTGTTGAAAAACCACTTTTCGCACTTGTGTTAGTGTTGAAAAACCACTTTTCGCACTTGTGTTGGTGCAGGAAACCACTTTTGCACTTGTATTAGTGTGGAAAAAACACTTTTTGCACTTGTGATAGTGTTAAAAAACCACTTTTCGCACTTGTGTTAGTGTTGAAAAACCACTTTTCGCACTTGTGTTGGTGCAGGAAACCACTTTTGCACTTGTATTAGTGTGGAAAAACCACTTTTCGCACTTGTGTTAGTGTTGAAAAATGACTTTTCACACTTGTGTTAGTGTTGAAAAACCACTTTTCGCACTTGTGTTTGTGCAGGAAACCACTTTTGCACTTGTATTAGTGTGGAAAAACCACTTTTCGCACCTGTGTTAGTGTTGAAAAACCACTTTTCGCACTTGCGTTAGTGTTGAAATACCACTTTTCGCACTTGTGTTGGTGCAGGAAACCACTTTTGCACTTGTATTAGTGTGGAAAAAACACTTTTTGCACTTGTGATAGTGTTGAAAAACCACTTTTCGCACTTGTGTTAGTGTTGAAAAACCACTTTTCGCACTTGTGTTAGTGTTGAAAAACCACTTTTCGCCCTTGTGTTGGTGCAGGAAACCACTTTTGCACTTGTATTAGTGTGGAAAAAACACTTTTTGCACTTGTGATAGTGTTGAAAAACCACTTTTCGCACTTGTGTTAGTGTTGAAAAACCACTTTTCGCACTTGTGTTGGTGCAGGAAACCAGTTTTGCACTTGTATTAGTGTGGAAAAAACACTTTTCGCACTTGTGTTAGTGTTGAAAAACCACTTTTCGCACTTTTGTTATTGTTGAAAAACAACTTTTCGCACTTGTGTTGGTGCAGGAAACCACTTTTGCACTTGTAGTAGTGTGGGAAAAATACTTTTCGCACTTGTGTTAGTGTTGAAAAACCACTTTTCGCACTTGTGTTAGTGTTGAAAAACCACTTTTCGCACTTGTGTTGGTGCAGGAAACCACTTTTGCATTTGTATTAGTGTGGAAAAAACACTTTTCGCACTTGTGTTAGTGTTGAAAAACCACTTTTCGCACTTGTGTTAGTGTTGAAAAACCACTTCTCGCACTTGTGTTGGTGCAGGAAACCACTTTTGCACTTGTATTAGTGTGGAAAAAACACTTTTCGCACTTGTGTTAGTGTTGAAATCCACTTTTCGCACTTGTGTTAGTGTTGAAAAACCACTTTTCGCACTTGTGTTGGTGCAGGAAACCACTTTTGCACTTGTATTAGTGTGGAAAAAACACTTTTTGCACTTGTGATAGTGTTGAAAAACCACTTTTCGCACTTGTGTTAGTGTTGAAAAACCACTTTTCGCACTTGTGTTCGTGCAGGAAACCACTTTTGCACTTGTATTAGTGTGGAAAAACCACTTTTTGCACTTGTGTTAGTGTTGAAAAACCACTTTTCGCACTTGTGTTAGTGTTGACAAACCACTTTTCGCACTTGTGTTGGTGCAGGAAACCACTTTTGCACTTGTATTAGTGTGGAAAAAACACTTTTTGCACTTGTGATAGTGTTGAAAAACCACTTTTCGCACTTGTGTTAGTGTTGAAAAACCACTTTTCGCACTTGTGTTGGTGCAGGAAACCACTTTTGTACTTGTATTAGTGTGGAAAACCCTCTTTTCGCACTTGTGTCAGTGTTGAAAAACCACTTTTCGCACTTGTGTTAGTGTTGAAAAACCACTTTTCGCACTTGTGTTGGTGCAGGAAACCACTTTTGCACTTGTATTAGTGTGGAAAAAACACTTTTTGCACTTGTGATAGTGTTGAAAAACCACTTTTCGCACTTGTGTTAGTGTTGAAAAACCACTTTTCGCACTTGTGTTGGTGCAGGAAACCACTTTTGCACTTGTATTAGTGTGGAAAAACACTTTTTGCACTTGTGATAGTGTTGAAAAACCACTTTTCGCACTTGTGTTAGTGTTGAAAAACCACTTTTCGCACTTGTGTTGGTGCAGGAAACCACTTTTGCACTTGTATTAGTGTGGAAAAACCACTTTTTGCACTTGTGTTTGTGTTGAAAAACCACTTTTCGCACTTTAGTTAGTGTTGAAAAACCACTTTTCGCACTTGTGTTAGTGTTGAAAAACCACTTTTCGCACGTGTGTTGGTGCAGGAAACCACTTTTGCACTTGTATTAGTGTGGAAAAAACACTTTTCGCACTTGTGTTAGTGTTGAAAAACCACTTTTCGCACTTGTGTTAGTGTTGAAAAACCACTTTTTGCACTTGTGTTAGTGTTGAAAAACCACTTTTCGCACTTGTGTTAGTGTTGAAAAACCACTTTTCGCACTTGTGTTGGTGCAGGAACCCACTTTTGCACTTGTATTAGTGTGGAAAAACCACTTTTTGCACTTGTGATAGTGTTGAAAAACCACTTTTCGCACTTGTGTTGGTGCAGGAAACCGCTTTTGCACTTGTATTAGTGTGGAAAAACCTCTTTTCGCACTTGTGTTAGTGTTGAAAAACCACTTTTCGCACTTGTGTTAGTGTTGAAAAACCACTTTTCGCACTTGTGTTGGTGCAGGAAACCACTTCTGCATTTGTATTAGTGTGGAAAAAACACTTTTCGCACTTGTGTTAGTGTTGAAAAACCACTTTTCGCACTTGTGTTAGTGTTGAAAAACCACTTTTCGCACTTGTGTTAGTGTTGACAAACCACTTTTCGCACTTGTGTTGGTGCAGGAAACCACTTTTGCACTTGTATTAGTGTGGAAAAAACACTTTTTGCACTTGTGATAGTGTTGAAAAACCACTTTTCTCACTTGTGTTAGTGTTGAAAAACCACTTTTCGCACTTGTGTTGGTGCAGGAAACCACTTTTGTACTTGTATTAGTGTGGAAAAACCTCTTTTCGCACTTGTGTTAGTGTTGAAAAACCACTTTTCGCACTTGTGTTAGTGTTGAAAAACCACTTTTCGCACTTGTGTTTGTGCAGGAAACCACTTTTGCACTTGTATTAGTGTGGAAAAAACACTTTTTGCACTTGTGATAGTGTTGAAAAACCACTTTTCGCACTTGTGTTAGTGTTGAAAAACCACTTTTCGCACTTGTGTTGGTGCAGGAAACCACTTTTGCACTTGTATTAGTGTGGAAAAAACACTTTTTGCACTTGTGATAGTGTTGAAAAACCACTTTTTGCACTTGTGTTCGTGTTGAAAAACCACTTTTCGCACTTGTGTTGGTGCAGGAAACCACTTTTGCACTTGTATTAGTGTGGAAAAACCACTTTTTGCACTTGTGTTTGTGTTGAAAAACCACTTTTCGCACTTGAGTTAGTGTTGAAAAACCACTTTTCGCACTTGTGTTAGTGTTGAAAAACCACTTTTCGCACTTGTGTTGGTGCAGGAAACCACTTTTGCACTTGTATTAGTGTGGAAAAAACACTTTTTGCACTTGTGATAGTGTGGAAAAACCACTTTTCACACTTGTGTTAGTGTTGAAAAACCACTTTTCGCACTTGTGTTGGTGCAGGAAACCACTTTTGCACTTGTATTAGTGTGGAAAAACCACTTTTCGCACTTGTGTTAGTGTTGAAAAACCACTTTTCGCACTTGTGTTAGTGTTGAAAAACCACTTTTCGCACTTGTGTTGGTGCATGAAACCACTTTTGCACTTGTATTAGTGTGGAAAAAACACTTTTTGCACTTGTGATAGTGTTGAAAAACCACTTTTCACACTTGTGTTAGTGTTGAAAACCACTTTTCGCACGTGTGTTGGTGCAGGAAACCACTTTTGCACTTGTATTAGTGTGGAAAAAACACTTTTCGCACTTGTGTTAGTGTTGAAAAACCACTTTTCGCACTTGTGTTAGTGTTGAAAAACCACTTTTCGCACTTGTGTTAGTGTTGAAAAACCACTTTTCGCACTTGTGTTAATGTTGAAAAACCACTTTTCGCACTTGTGTTGGTGCAGGAAACCACTTTTGCACTTGTATTAGTGTGGAAAAAACACTTTTCGCACTTGTGTTAGTGTTGAAAAACCATTTTTCGCACTTTTGTTATTGTTGAAAAACAACTTTTCGCACTTGTGTTTGTGCAGGAAACCACTTTTGCACTTGTAGTAGTGTGGGAAAAATACTTTTCGCACTTGTGTTAGTGTTGAAAAACCACTTTTCGCACTTGTGTTAGTGTTGAAAAACCACTTTTCGCACTTGTGTTGGTGCAGGAAACCACTTTTGCACTTGTATTAGTGTGGAAAAAACACTTTTTGCACTTGTGATAGTGTTAAAAAACCACTTTTCGCACTTGTGTTAGTGTTGAAAAACCACTTTTCGCACTTGTGTTGGTGCAGGAAACCACTTTTGCACTTGTATTAGTGTGGAAAAACCACTTTTCGCACTTGTGTTAGTGTTGAAAAATGACTTTTCACACTTGTGTTAGTGTTGAAAAACCACTTTTCGCACTTGTGTTTGTGCAGGAAACCACTTTTGCACTTGTATTAGTGTGGAAAAACCACTTTTCGCACCTGTGTTAGTGTTGAAAAACCACTTTTCGCACTTGCGTTAGTGTTGAAATACCACTTTTCGCACTTGTGTTGGTGCAGGAAACCACTTTTGCACTTGTATTAGTGTGGAAAAAACACTTTTTGCACTTGTGATAGTGTTGAAAAACCACTTTTCGCACTTGTGTTAGTGTTGAAAAACCACTTTTCGCACTTGTGTTAGTGTTGAAAAACCACTTTTCGCCCTTGTGTTGGTGCAGGAAACCACTTTTGCACTTGTATTAGTGTGGAAAAAACACTTTTTGCACTTGTGATAGTGTTGAAAAACCACTTTTCGCACTTGTGTTAGTGTTGAAAAACCACTTTTCGCACTTGTGTTGGTGCAGGAAACCAGTTTTGCACTTGTATTAGTGTGGAAAAAACACTTTTCGCACTTGTGTTAGTGTTGAAAAACCACTTTTCGCACTTTTGTTATTGTTGAAAAACAACTTTTCGCACTTGTGTTGGTGCAGGAAACCACTTTTGCACTTGTAGTAGTGTGGGAAAAATACTTTTCGCACTTGTGTTAGTGTTGAAAAACCACTTTTCGCACTTGTGTTAGTGTTGAAAAACCACTTTTCGCACTTGTGTTGGTGCAGGAAACCACTTTTGCATTTGTATTAGTGTGGAAAAAACACTTTTCGCACTTGTGTTAGTGTTGAAAAACCACTTTTCGCACTTGTGTTAGTGTTGAAAAACCACTTCTCGCACTTGTGTTGGTGCAGGAAACCACTTTTGCACTTGTATTAGTGTGGAAAAAACACTTTTCGCACTTGTGTTAGTGTTGAAATCCACTTTTCGCACTTGTGTTAGTGTTGAAAAACCACTTTTCGCACTTGTGTTGGTGCAGGAAACCACTTTTGCACTTGTATTAGTGTGGAAAAAACACTTTTTGCACTTGTGATAGTGTTGAAAAACCACTTTTCGCACTTGTGTTAGTGTTGAAAAACCACTTTTCGCACTTGTGTTCGTGCAGGAAACCACTTTTGCACTTGTATTAGTGTGGAAAAACCACTTTTTGCACTTGTGTTAGTGTTGAAAAACCACTTTTCGCACTTGTGTTAGTGTTGACAAACCACTTTTCGCACTTGTGTTGGTGCAGGAAACCACTTTTGCACTTGTATTAGTGTGGAAAAAACACTTTTTGCACTTGTGATAGTGTTGAAAAACCACTTTTCGCACTTGTGTTAGTGTTGAAAAACCACTTTTCGCACTTGTGTTGGTGCAGGAAACCACTTTTGTACTTGTATTAGTGTGGAAAACCCTCTTTTCGCACTTGTGTCAGTGTTGAAAAACCACTTTTCGCACTTGTGTTAGTGTTGAAAAACCACTTTTCGCACTTGTGTTGGTGCAGGAAACCACTTTTGCACTTGTATTAGTGTGGAAAAAACACTTTTTGCACTTGTGATAGTGTTGAAAAACCACTTTTCGCACTTGTGTTAGTGTTGAAAAACCACTTTTCGCACTTGTGTTGGTGCAGGAAACCACTTTTGCACTTGTATTAGTGTGGAAAAACACTTTTTGCACTTGTGATAGTGTTGAAAAACCACTTTTCGCACTTGTGTTAGTGTTGAAAAACCACTTTTCGCACTTGTGTTGGTGCAGGAAACCACTTTTGCACTTGTATTAGTGTGGAAAAACCACTTTTTGCACTTGTGTTTGTGTTGAAAAACCACTTTTCGCACTTTAGTTAGTGTTGAAAAACCACTTTTCGCACTTGTGTTAGTGTTGAAAAACCACTTTTCGCACGTGTGTTGGTGCAGGAAACCACTTTTGCACTTGTATTAGTGTGGAAAAAACACTTTTCGCACTTGTGTTAGTGTTGAAAAACCACTTTTCGCACTTGTGTTAGTGTTGAAAAACCACTTTTTGCACTTGTGTTAGTGTTGAAAAACCACTTTTCGCACTTGTGTTAGTGTTGAAAAACCACTTTTCGCACTTGTGTTGGTGCAGGAACCCACTTTTGCACTTGTATTAGTGTGGAAAAACCACTTTTTGCACTTGTGATAGTGTTGAAAAACCACTTTTCGCACTTGTGTTGGTGCAGGAAACCGCTTTTGCACTTGTATTAGTGTGGAAAAACCTCTTTTCGCACTTGTGTTAGTGTTGAAAAACCACTTTTCGCACTTGTGTTAGTGTTGAAAAACCACTTTTCGCACTTGTGTTGGTGCAGGAAACCACTTTTGCATTTGTATTAGTGTGGAAAAAACACTTTTCGCACTTGTGTTAGTGTTGAAAAACCACTTTTCGCACTTGTGTTAGTGTTGAAAAACCACTTTTCGCACTTGTGTTAGTGTTGACAAACCACTTTTCGCACTTGTGTTGGTGCAGGAAACCACTTTTGCACTTGTATTAGTGTGGAAAAAACACTTTTTGCACTTGTGATAGTGTTGAAAAACCACTTTTCTCACTTGTGTTAGTGTTGAAAAACCACTTTTCGCACTTGTGTTGGTGCAGGAAACCACTTTTGTACTTGTATTAGTGTGGAAAAACCTCTTTTCGCACTTGTGTTAGTGTTGAAAAACCACTTTTCGCACTTGTGTTAGTGTTGAAAAACCACTTTTCGCACTTGTGTTTGTGCAGGAAACCACTTTTGCACTTGTATTAGTGTGGAAAAAACACTTTTTGCACTTGTGATAGTGTTGAAAAACCACTTTTCGCACTTGTGTTAGTGTTGAAAAACCACTTTTCGCACTTGTGTTGGTGCAGGAAACCACTTTTGCACTTGTATTAGTGTGGAAAAAACACTTTTTGCACTTGTGATAGTGTTGAAAAACCACTTTTTGCACTTGTGTTCGTGTTGAAAAACCACTTTTCGCACTTGTGTTGGTGCAGGAAACCACTTTTGCACTTGTATTAGTGTGGAAAAACCACTTTTTGCACTTGTGTTTGTGTTGAAAAACCACTTTTCGCACTTGAGTTAGTGTTGAAAAACCACTTTTCGCACTTGTGTTAGTGTTGAAAAACCACTTTTCGCACGTGTGTTGGTCCAGGAAACCACTTTTGCACTTGTATTAGTGTGGAAAAAACACTTTTCGCACTTGTGTTAGTGTTGAAAAACCACTTTTCGCACTTGTGTTAGTGTTGAAAAACCACTTTTTGCACTTGTGTTAGTGTTGAAAAACCACTTTTCGCACTTGTGTTAGTGTTGAAAAACCACTTTTCGTACTTGTGTTGGTGCAGGAACCCACTTTTGCACTTGTATTAGTGTGGAAAAACCACTTTTTGCACTTGTGATAGTGTTGAAAAACCACTTTTCGCACTTGTGTTGGTGCAGGAAACCGCTTTTGCACTTGTATTAGTGTGGAAAAACCGCTTTTCGCACTTGTGTTAGTGTTGAAAAACCACTTTTCGCACTTGTGTTAGTGTTGAAAAACCACTTTTCGCACTTGTGTTGGTGCAGGAAACCACTTTTGCACTTGTATTAGTGTGGAAAAAACACTTTTTGCACTTGTGATAGTGTTGAAAAACCACTTTTCGCACTTGTGTTAGTGTTGAAAAACCACTTTTCGCACTTGTGTTGGTGCAGGAAACCAGTTTTGCACTTGTATTAGTGTGGAAAAAACACTTTTTGCACTTGTGATAGTGTTGAAAAACCACTTTTCGCACTTCTGTTAGTGTTGAAAAACCACTTTTCGCACTTGTGTTGGTGCAGGAACCCACTTTTGCACTTGTATTAGTGTGGAAAAACCACTTTTCGCACTTGTGTTAGTGTTGAAAAACCACTTTTTGCACTTGTGTTAGTGTTGAAAAACCACTTTTCGCACTTGTGTTGGTGCAGGAAACCACTTTTGCACTTGTATTAGTGTGGAAAAAACACTTTTTGCACTTGTGATAGTGTGGAAAAACCACTTTTCACACTTGTGTTAGTGTTGAAAAACCACTTTTCGCACTTGTGTTGGTGCAGGAAACCACTTTTGCACTTGTATTAGTGTGGAAAAACCACTTTTCGCACTTGTGTTAGTGTTGAAAAACCACTTTTCGCACTTGTGTTAGTGTTGAAAAACCACTTTTCGCACTTGTGTTGGTGCATGAAACCACTTTTGCACTTGTATTAGTGTGGAAAAAACACTTTTTGCACTTGTGATAGTGTTGAAAAACCACTTTTCACACTTGTGTTAGTGTTGAAAACCACTTTTCGCACGTGTGTTGGTGCAGGAAACCACTTTTGCACTTGTATTAGTGTGGAAAAAACACTTTTCGCACTTGTGTTAGTGTTGAAAAACCACTTTTCGCACTTGTGTTAGTGTTGAAAAACCACTTTTCGCACTTGTGTTAGTGTTGAAAAACCACTTTTCGCACTTGTG
The DNA here is from genome assembly GCF_964187855.1 of Myxine glutinosa. Classification (NCBI taxonomy): domain Eukaryota; kingdom Metazoa; phylum Chordata; class Myxini; order Myxiniformes; family Myxinidae; genus Myxine; species Myxine glutinosa. The sequence continues at coordinate 80,844 of NW_027616740.1, forward strand.
TTAATGTTGAAAAACCACTTTTCGCACTTGTGTTGGTGCAGGAAACCACTTTTGCACTTGTATTAGTGTGGAAAAAACACTTTTCGCACTTGTGTTAGTGTTGAAAAACCATTTTTCGCACTTTTGTTATTGTTGAAAAACAACTTTTCGCACTTGTGTTTGTGCAGGAAACCACTTTTGCACTTGTAGTAGTGTGGGAAAAATACTTTTCGCACTTGTGTTAGTGTTGAAAAACCACTTTTCGCACTTGTGTTAGTGTTGAAAAACCACTTTTCGCACTTGTGTTGGTGCAGGAAACCACTTTTGCACTTGTATTAGTGTGGAAAAAACACTTTTTGCACTTGTGATAGTGTTAAAAAACCACTTTTCGCACTTGTGTTAGTGTTGAAAAACCACTTTTCGCACTTGTGTTGGTGCAGGAAACCACTTTTGCACTTGTATTAGTGTGGAAAAACCACTTTTCGCACTTGTGTTAGTGTTGAAAAATGACTTTTCACACTTGTGTTAGTGTTGAAAAACCACTTTTCGCACTTGTGTTTGTGCAGGAAACCACTTTTGCACTTGTATTAGTGTGGAAAAACCACTTTTCGCACCTGTGTTAGTGTTGAAAAACCACTTTTCGCACTTGTGTTAGTGTTGAAATACCACTTTTCGCACTTGTGTTGGTGCAGGAAACCACTTTTGCACTTGTATTAGTGTGGAAAAAACACTTTTTGCACTTGTGATAGTGTTGAAAAACCACTTTTCGCACTTGTGTTAGTGTTGAAAAACCACTTTTCGCACTTGTGTTAGTGTTGAAAAACCACTTTTCGCCCTTGTGTTGGTGCAGGAAACCACTTTTGCACTTGTATTAGTGTGGAAAAAACACTTTTTGCACTTGTGATAGTGTTGAAAAACCAATTTTCGCACTTGTGTTAGTGTTGAAAAACCACTTTTCGCACTTGTGTTGGTGCAGGAAACCACGTTTGCACTTGTATTAGTGTGGAAAAACCACTTTTCGCACTTGTGTTAGTGTTGAAAAACCACTTTTCGCACTTGTGTTAGTGTTGAAAAACCACTTTTCGCACTTGTGTTAGTGTTGAAAAACCACTTTTCGCACTTGTGATGGTGCAGGAAACCACTTTTGCACTTGTATTAGTGTGGAAAAAACACTTTTCGCACTTGTGTTAGTGTTGAAAATCCACTTTTCGCACTTGTGTTAGTGTTGAAAAACCAATTTTCGCACTTGTGTTGGTGCAGGAAACCACTTTTGCACTTGTATTAGTGTGGAAAAAACACTTTTCGCACTTGTGTTAGTGTTGAAAACCACTTTTCGCACTAGTGTTAGTGTTGAAAAACCACTTTTCGCACTTGTGTTGGTGCAGGAAACCACTTTTGCACTTGTATTAGTATGGAAAAAACACTTTTTGCACTTGTGATAGTGTTGAAAAACCACTTTTCGCACTTGTGTTAGTGTTGAAAAACCACTTTTCGCACTTGTGTTGGTGCAGGAAACCACTTTTGCACTTGTATTAGTGTGGAAAAACCACTTTTCACACTTGTGTTAGTGTTGAAAAACCACTTTTCGCACTTGTGTTAGTGTTGAAAAACCACTTTTCGCACTTGTGTTGGTGCAGGAAACCACTTTTGCACTTGTATTAGTGTGGAAAAACCACTTTTCGCACTTGTGTTAGTGTTGAAAAACCAATTTTCCACTTGTGTTAGTGTTGAAAAACCACTTTTCGCACTTGTGTTGGTGCAGGAAACCACTTTTGCACTTGTATTAGTGTGGAAAAAACACTTTTTGCACTTGTGATAGTGTTGAAAAACCACTTTTCGCACTTGTGTTGGTGCAGGAAACCACTTTTGCACTTGTATTAGTGTGGAAAAAACACTTTTCGCACTTGTGTTAGTGTTGAAAAACCACTTTTCGCACTTGTGTTAGTGTTGAAAAACCACTTTTCGCACTTGTGTTAGTGTTGAAAAACCACTTTTCGCACTTGTGTTGGTGCAGGAAACCACTTTTGCATTTGTATTAGTGTGGAAAAAACACTTTTCGCACTTGTGTTAGTGTTGAAAAACCACTTTTCGCACTTGTGTTAGTGTTGAAAAACCACTTCTCGCACTTGTGTTGGTGCAGGAAACCACTTTTGCACTTGTATTAGTGTGGAAAAAACACTTTTCGCACTTGTGTTAGTGTTGAAAAACCACTTTTCGCACTTGTGTTAGTGTTGAAAAACCACTTTTCGCACGTGTGTTGGTGCAGGAAACCACTTTTGCACTTGTATTAGTGTGGAAAAAACACTTTTCGCACTTGTGTTAGTGTTGAAAAACCACTTTTCGCACTTGTGTTAGTGTTGAAAAACCACTTTTCGCACTTGTGTTAGTGTTGAAAAACCACTTTTCGCACTTGTGTTAATGTTGAAAAACCACTTTTCGCACTTGTGTTGGTGCAGGAAACCACTTTTGCACTTGTATTAGTGTGGAAAAAACACTTTTCGCACTTGTGTTAGTGTTGAAAAACCACTTTTTGCACTTGTGTTAGTGTTGAAAAACCACTTTTCGCACTTGTGTTGGTGCAGGAAACCACTTTTGCACTTGTATTAGTATGGAAAAAACACTTTTTGCACTTGTGATAGTGTTGAAAAACCACTTTTCGCACTTGTGTTAGTGTTGAAAAACCACTTTTCGCACTTGTGTTGGTGCAGGAAACCACTTTTGCACTTGTATTAGTGTGGAAAAACCACTTTTCACACTTGTGTTAGTGTTGAAAAACCACTTTTCGCACTTGTGTTAGTGTTGAAAAACCACTTTTCGCACTTGTGTTGGTGCAGGAAACCACTTTTGCACTTGTATTAGTGTGGAAAAACCACTTTTCGCACTTGTGTTAGTGTTGAAAAACCAATTTTCCACTTGTGTTAGTGTTGAAAAACCACTTTTCGCACTTGTGTTGGTGCAGGAAACCACTTTTGCACTTGTATTAGTGTGGAAAAAACACTTTTTGCACTTGTGATAGTGTTGAAAAACCACTTTTCGCACTTGTGTTGGTGCAGGAAACCACTTTTGCACTTGTATTAGTGTGGAAAAAACACTTTTCGCACTTGTGTTAGTGTTGAAAAACCACTTTTCGCACTTGTGTTAGTGTTGAAAAACCACTTTTCGCACTTGTGTTAGTGTTGAAAAACCACTTTTCGCACTTGTGTTGGTGCAGGAAACCACTTTTGCATTTGTATTAGTGTGGAAAAAACACTTTTCGCACTTGTGTTAGTGTTGAAAAACCACTTTTCGCACTTGTGTTAGTGTTGAAAAACCACTTCTCGCACTTGTGTTGGTGCAGGAAACCACTTTTGCACTTGTATTAGTGTGGAAAAAACACTTTTCGCACTTGTGTTAGTGTTGAAAAACCACTTTTCGCACTTGTGTTAGTGTTGAAAAACCACTTTTCGCACGTGTGTTGGTGCAGGAAACCACTTTTGCACTTGTATTAGTGTGGAAAAAACACTTTTCGCACTTGTGTTAGTGTTGAAAAACCACTTTTCGCACTTGTGTTAGTGTTGAAAAACCACTTTTCGCACTTGTGTTAGTGTTGAAAAACCACTTTTCGCACTTGTGTTAATGTTGAAAAACCACTTTTCGCACTTGTGTTGGTGCAGGAAACCACTTTTGCACTTGTATTAGTGTGGAAAAAACACTTTTTGCACTTGTGATAGTGTTGAAAAACCACTTTTCGCACTTGTGTTAGTGTTGAAAAACCACTTTTCGCACTTGTGTTGGTGCAGGAAACCACTTTTGCACTTGTATTAGTGTGGAAAAACCACTTTTCGCACTTGTGTTAGTGTTGAAAAACCACTTTTCGCACTTGTGTTAGTGTTGAAAAACCACTTTTCGCACTTGTGTTGGTGCATGAAACCACCTTTGCACTTGTATTAGTGTGGAAAAAACACTTTTTGCACTTGTGATGGTGTTGAAAAACCACTTTTCGCACTTGTGTTAGTGTTGAAAAACCACTTTTCACATGTGTGTTGGTGCAGGAAACCACTTTTGCACTTGTATTAGTGTCGAAAAAACACTTTTCGCACTTGTGTTAGTGTTGAAAAACCACTTTTCGCACTTGTGTTAGTGTTGAAAAACCACTTTTCGCACTTGTGTTAGTGTTGAAAAACCACTTTTCGCACTTGTGTTAATGTTGAAAAACCACTTTTCGCACTTGTGTTGGTGCAGGAAACCACTTTTGCACTTGTATTAGTGTGGAAAAAACACTTTTCGCACTTGTGTTAGTGTTGAAAAACCATTTTTCGCACTTGTGTTATTGTTGAAAAACAACTTCTCGCACTTGTGTTGGTGCAGGAAACCACTTTTGCACTTGTAGTAGTGTGGGAAAAACACTTTTCGCACTTGTGTTAGTGTTGAAAAACCACTTTTCGCACTTGTGTTAGTGTTGAAAAACTACTTTTCGTACTTGTGTTGGTGCAGGAAACCACTTTTGCACTTGTATTAGTGTGGAAAAAACACTTTTCGCACTTGTGTTAGTGTTGAAAAACCAATTTTCCACTTGTGTTAGTGTTGAAAAACCACTTTTCGCACTTGTGTTGGTGCAGGAAACCACTTTTGCACTTGTATTAGTGTGGAAAAAACACTTTTTGCACTTGTGATAGTGTTGAAAAACCACTTTTCGCACTTGTGTTGGTGCAGGAAACCACTTTTGCACTTGTATTAGTGTGGAAAAAACACTTTTCGCAATTGTGTTAGTGTTGAAAAACCACTTTTCGCACTTGTGATAGTGTTGAAAAACCACTTTTCGCACTTGTGTTAGTGTTGAAAAACCACTTTTCGCACTTGTGTTAGTGTTGAAAAACCACTTTTCGCCCTTGTGTTGGTGCAGGAAACCACTTTTGCACTTGTATTAGTGTGGAAAAAACACTTTTTGCACTTGTGATAGTGTTGAAAAACCAATTTTCGCACTTGTGTTAGTGTTGAAAAACCACTTTTCGCACTTGTGTTGGTGCAGGAAACCACGTTTGCACTTGTATTAGTGTGGAAAAACCACTTTTCGCACTTGTGTTAGTGTTGAAAAACCACTTTTCGCACTTGTGTTAGTGTTGAAAAACCACTTTTCGCACTTGTGTTAGTGTTGAAAAACCACTTTTCGCACTTGTGATGGTGCAGGAAACCACTTTTGCACTTGTATTAGTGTGGAAAAAACACTTTTCGCACTTGTGTTAGTGTTGAAAATCCACTTTTCGCACTTGTGTTAGTGTTGAAAAACCACTTTTCGCACTTGTGTTGGTGCAGGAAACCGCTTTTGCACTTGTATTAGTGTGGAAAAACCTCTTTTCGCACTTGTGTTAGTGTTGAAAAACCACTTTTCGCACTTGTGTTAGTGTTGAAAAACCACTTTTCGCACTTGTGTTGGTGCAGGAAACCACTTTTGCATTTGTATTAGTGTGGAAAAAACACTTTTCGCACTTGTGTTAGTGTTGAAAAACCACTTTTCGCACTTGTGTTAGTGTTGAAAAACCACTTTTCGCACTTGTGTTAGTGTTGACAAACCACTTTTCGCACTTGTGTTGGTGCAGGAAACCACTTTTGCACTTGTATTAGTGTGGAAAAAACACTTTTTGCACTTGTGATAGTGTTGAAAAACCACTTTTCTCACTTGTGTTAGTGTTGAAAAACCACTTTTCGCACTTGTGTTGGTGCAGGAAACCACTTTTGTACTTGTATTAGTGTGGAAAAACCTCTTTTCGCACTTGTGTTAGTGTTGAAAAACCACTTTTCGCACTTGTGTTAGTGTTGAAAAACCACTTTTCGCACTTGTGTTTGTGCAGGAAACCACTTTTGCACTTGTATTAGTGTGGAAAAAACACTTTTTGCACTTGTGATAGTGTTGAAAAACCACTTTTCGCACTTGTGTTAGTGTTGAAAAACCACTTTTCGCACTTGTGTTAATGTTGAAAAAACACTTTTCGCACTTGTGTTAGTGTTGAAAAACCACTTTTTGCACTTGTGTTAGTGTTGAAAAACCACTTTTCGCACTTGTGTTGGTGCAGGAAACCACTTTTGCACTTGTATTAGTGTGGAAAAAACACTTTTTGCACTTGTGATAGTGTTGAAAAACCACTTTTCGCACTTGTGTTAGTGTTGAAAAACCACTTTTCGCACTTGTGTTGGTGCAGGAAACCACTTTTGCACTTGTATTAGTGTGGAAAACCACTTTTCGCACTTGTGTTAGTGTTGAAAAACCACTTTTCGCACTTGTGTTAGTGTTGAAAAACCACTTTTCGCAATTGTGTTGGTGCATGAAACCACTTTTGCACTTGTATTAGTGTGGAAAAAACACTTTTTGCACTTGTGATAGTGTTGAAAAACCACTTTTCGCACTTGTGTTAGTGTTGAAAAACCACTTTTCACACGTGTGTTGGTGCAGGAAACCACTTTTGCACTTGTATTAGTGTCGAAAAAACACTTTTCGCACTTGTGTTAGTGTTGAAAAACCACTTTTCGCACTTGTGTTAGTGTTGAAAAACCACTTTTCGCACTTGTGTTAGTGTTGAAAAACCACTTTTCGCACTTGTGTTAATGTTGAAAAACCACTTTTCGCACTTGTGTTGGTGCAGGAAACCACTTTTGCACTTGTATTAGTGTGGAAAAAACACTTTTCGCACTTGTGTTAGTGTTGAAAAACCATTTTTCGCACTTGTGTTATTGTTGAAAAACAACTCTCGCACTTGTGTTGGTGCAGGAAACCACTTTTGCACTTGTAGTAGTGTGGGAAAAACACTTTTCGCACTTGTGTTAGTGTTGAAAAACCACTTTTCGCACTTGTGTTAGTGTTGAAAAACCACTTTTCGCACTTGTGTTGGTGCAGGAAACCACTTTTGCACTTGTATTAGTGTGGAAAAAACACTTTTCACACTTGTGTTAGTGTTGAAAAACCAATTTTCCACTTGTGTTAGTGTTGAAAAACCACTTTTCGCACTTGTGTTGGTGCAGGAAACCACTTTTGCACTTGTGATAGTGTTGAAAAACCACTTTTCGCACTTGTGTTGGTGCAGGAAACCACTTTTGCACTTGTATTAGTGTGGAAAAAACACTTTTCGCAATTGTGTTAGTGTTGAAAAACCACTTTTCGCACTTGTGATAGTGTTGAAAAACCACTTTTCGCACTTGTGTTAGTGTTGAAAAACCACTTTTCGCACTTGTGTTAGTGTTGAAAAACCACTTTTCGCCCTTGTGTTGGTGCAGGAAACCACTTTTGCACTTGTATTAGTGTGGAAAAAACACTTTATGCACTTGTGATAGTGTTGAAAAACCAATTTTCGCACTTGTGTTAGTGTTGAAAAACCACTTTTCGCACTTGTGTTGGTGCAGGAAACCACGTTTGCACTTGTATTAGTGTGGAAAAACCACTTTTCGCACTTGTGTTAGTGTTGAAAAACCACTTTTCGCACTTGTGTTAGTGTTGAAAAACCACTTTTCGCACTTGTGTTAGTGTTGAAAAACCACTTTTCGCACTTGTGATGGTGCAGGAAACCACTTTTGCACTTGTATTAGTGTGGAAAAAACACTTTTCGCACTTGTGTTAGTGTTGAAAAACCAATTTTCGCACTTGTGTTGGTGCAGGAAACCACTTTGGCACTTGTATTAGTGTGGAAAAAACACTTTTCGCACTTGTGTTAGTGTTGAAAACCACTTTTCGCACTAGTGTTAGTGTTGAAAAACCACTTTTCGCACTTGTGTTGGTGCAGGAAACCACTTTTGCACTTGTATTAGTATGGAAAAAACACTTTTTGCACTTGTGATAGTGTTGAAAAACCACTTTTCGCACTTGTGTTAGTGTTGAAAAACCACTTTTCGCACTTGTGTTGGTGCAGGAAACCACTTTTGCACTTGTATTAGTGTGGAAAAACCACTTTTCGCACTTGTGTTAGTGTTGAAAAACCACTTTTCGCACTTGTGTTAGTGTTGAAAAACCACTTTTCGCACTTGTGTTGGTGCAGGAAACCACTTTTGCACTTGTATTAGTGTGGAAAAACCACTTTTCGCACTTGTGTTAGTGTTGAAAAACCAATTTTCCACTTGTGTTAGTGTTGAAAAACCACTTTTCGCACTTGTGTTGGTGCAGGAAACCACTTTTGCACTTGTATTAGTGTGGAAAAAACACTTTTTGCACTTGTGATAGTGTTGAAAAACCACTTTTCGCACTAGTGTTGGTGCAGGAAACCACTTTTGCACTTGTATTAGTGTGGAAAAAACACTTTTCGCACTTGTGTTAGTGTTGAAAAACCACTTTTCGCACTTGTGTTAGTGTTGAAAAACCACTTTTCGCACTTGTGTTAGTGTTGAAAAACCACTTTTCGCACTTGTGTTGGTGCAGGAAACCACTTTTGCATTTGTATTAGTGTGGAAAAAACACTTTTCGCACTTGTGTTAGTGTTGAAAAACCACTTTTCGCACTTGTGTTAGTGTTGAAAAACCACTTCTCGCACTTGTGTTGGTGCAGGAAACCACTTTTGCACTTGTATTAGTGTGGAAAAAACACTTTTCGCACTTGTGTTAGTGTTGAAAAACCACTTTTCGCACTTGTGTTAGTGTTGAAAAACCACTTTTCGCATGTGTGTTGGTGCAGGAAACCACTTTTGCACTTGTATTAGTGTGGAAAAAACACTTTTCGCACTTGTGTTAGTGTTGAAAAACCACTTTTCGCACTTGTGTTAGTGTTGAAAAACCACTTTTCGCACTTGTGTTAGTGTTGAAAAACCACTTTTCGCACTTGTGTTAATGTTGAAAAACCACTTTTCGCACTTGTGTTGGTGCAGGAAACCACTTTTGCACTTGTATTAGTGTGGAAAAAACACTTTTCGCACTTTTGTTAGTGTTGAAAAACCACTTTTTGCACTTGTGTTAGTGTTGAAAAACCACTTTTCGCACTTGTGTTGGTGCAGGAAACCACTTTTGCACTTGTATTAGTGTGGAAAAAACACTTTTTGCACTTGTGATAGTGTTGAAAAACCACTTTTCGCACTTGTGTTAGTGTTGAAAAACCACTTTTCGCACTTGTGTTGGTGCAGGAAACCACTTTTGCACTTGTATTAGTGTGGAAAAACCACTTTTCGCACTTGTGTTAGTGTTGAAAAACCACTTTTCGCACTTGTGTTAGTGTTGAAAAACCACTTTTCGCACTTGTGTTGGTGCATGAAACCACTTTTGCACTTGTATTAGTGTGGAAAAAACACTTTTTGCACTTGTGATAGTGTTGAAAAACCACTTTTCGCACTTGTGTTAGTGTTGAAAAACCACTTTTCGCACGTGTGTTGGTGCAGGAAACCACTTTTGCACTTGTATTAGTGTCGAAAAAACACTTTTCGCACTTGTGTTAGTGTTGAAAAACCACTTTTCGCACTTGTGTTAGTGTTGAAAAACCACTTTTTGCACTTGTGTTAATGTAGAAAAACCACTTTTCGCACTTGTGTTGGTGCAGGAAACCACTTTTGCACTTGTATTAGTGTGGAAAAAACACTTTTCGCACTTGTGTTAGTGTTGAAAAACCATTTTTCGCACTTGTGTTATTGTTGAAAAACAACCCCTCGCACTTGTGTTGGTGCAGGAAACCACTTTTGCACTTGTAGTAGTGTGGGAAAAACACTTTTCGCACTTGTGTTAGTGTTGAAAAACCACTTTTCGCACTTGTGTTAGTGTTGAAAAACCACTTTTCGCACTTGTGTTGGTGCAGGAAACCACTTTTGCACTTGTATTAGTGTGGAAAAAACACTTTTCGCACTTGTGTTAGTGTTGAAAAACCAATTTTCCACTTGTGTTAGTGTTGAAAAAACACTTTTCGCACTTGTGTTGGTGCAGGAAACCACTTTTGCACTTGTATTAGTGTGGAAAAAACACTTTTTGCACTTGTGATAGTGTTGAAAAACCACTTTTCGCACTTGTGTTGGTGCAGGAAACCACTTTTGCACTTGTATTCGTGTGGAAAAAACACTTTTCGCAATTGTGTTAGTGTTGAAAAACCACTTTTCGCACTTGTGTTAGTGTTGAAAAACCACTTTTCGCACTTGTGTTAGTGTTGAAAAACCACTTTTCGCACTTGTGTTGGTGCAGGAAACCACTTTTGCATTTGTATTAGTGTGGAAAAAACACTTTTCGCACTTGTGTTAGTGTTGAAAAACCACTTTTCGCACTTGTGTTAGTGTTGAAAAACCACTGCTCGCACTTGTGTTGGTGCAGGAAACCACTTTTGCACTTGTATTAGTGTGGAAAAAACACTTTTCGCACTTGTGTTAGTGTTGAAAAACCACTTTTCGCACTTGTGTTAGTGTTGAAAATCCACTTTTCGCACGTGTGTTGGTGCAGGAAACCACTTTTGCACTTGTATTAGTGTGGAAAAAACACTTTTCGCACTTGTGTTAGTGTTGAAAAACCACTTTTCGCACTTGTGTTAGTGTTGAAAAACCACTTTTCGCACTTGTGTTAGTGTTGAAAAACCACTTTTCGCACTTGTGTTAATGTTGAAAAACCACTTTTCGCACTTGTGTTGGTGCAGGAAACCACTTTTGCACTTGTATTAGTGTGGAAAAAACACTTTTCGCACTTGTGTTAGTGTTGAAAAAACACTTTTTGCACTTGTGTTAGTGTTGAAAAACCACTTTTCGCACTTGTGTTGGTGCAGGAAACCACTTTTGCACTTGTATTAGTGTGGAAAAAACACTTTTTGCACTTGTGATAGTGTTGAAAAACCACTTTTCGCACTTGTGTTAGTGTTGAAAAACCACTTTTCGCACTTGTGTTGGTGCAGGAAACCACTTTTGCACTTGTATTAGTGTGGAAAAACCACTTTTCGCACTTGTGTTAGTGTTGAAAAACCACTTTTCGCACATGTGTTAGTGTTGAAAAACCACTTTTCGCACTTGTGTTGGTGCATGAAACCACTTTTGCACTTGTATTAGTGTGGAAAAAACACTTTTTGCACTTGTGATAGTGTTGAAAAACCACTTTTCGCACTTGTGTTAGTGTTGAAAAACCACTTTTCGCACGTGTGTTGGTGCAGGAAACCACTTTTGCACTTGTATTAGTGTCGAAAAAACACTTTTCGCACTTGTGTTAGTGTTGAAAAACCACTTTTCGCACTTGTGTTAGTGTTGAAAAACCACTTTTCGCACTTGTGTTAGTGTTGAAAAACCACTTTTCGCACTTGTGTTAATGTTGAAAAACCACTTTTCGCACTTGTGTTGGTGCAGGAAACCACTTTTGCACTTGTATTAGTGTGGAAAAAACACTTTTCGCACTTGTGTTAGTGTTGAAAAACCATTTTTCGCACTTGTGTTATTGTTGAAAAACAACTTCTCGCACTTGTGTTGGTGCAGGAAACCACTTTTGCACTTGTAGTAGTGTGGAAAAAACACTTTTCGCACTTGTGTTAGTGTTGAAAAACCACTTTTCGCACTTGTGTTAGTGTTGAAAAACCACTTTTCGCACTTGTGTTGGTGCAGGAAACCACTTTTGCACTTGTATTAGTGTGGAAAAAACACTTTTTGCACTTGTGATAGTGTTGAAAAACCACTTTTCGCACTTGTGTTAGTGTTGAAAAACCACTTTTCGCACTTGTGTTGGTGCAGGAAACCACTTTTGCACTTGTATTAGTGTGGAAAAACCACTTTTCGCACTTGTGTTAGTGTTGAAAAACCACTTTTCGCACTTGTGTTAGTGTTGAAAAACCACTTTTCGCACTTGTGTTGGTGCATGAAACCACTTTTGCACTTGTATTAGTGTGGAAAAAACACTTTTTGCACTTGTGATAGTGTTGAAAAACCACTTTTCGCACTTGTGTTAGTTTTGAAAAACCACTTTTCGCATGTGTGTTGGTGCAGGAAACCACTTTTGCACTTGTATTAGTGTCGAAAAAACACTTTTCGCACTTGTGTTAGTGTTGAAAAACCACTTTTCGCACTTGTGTTAGTGTTGAAAAACCACTTTTCGCACTTGTGTTAGTGTTGAAAAACCACTTTTCGCACTTGTGTTAATGTTGAAAAACCACTTTTCGCACTTGTGTTGGTGCAGGAAACCACTTTTGCACTTGTATTAGTGTGGAAAAAACACTTTTCGCACTTGTGTTAGTGTTGAAAAACCATTTTTCGCACTTGTGTTATTGTTGAAAAACAACTTCTCACACTTGTGTTGGTGCAGGAAACCACTTTTGCACTTGTAGTAGTGTGGGAAAAACACTTTTCGCACTTGTGTTAGTGTTGAAAAACCACTTTTCGCACTTGTGTTAGTGTTGAAAAACCACTTTTCGCACTTGTGTTGGTGCAGGAAACCACTTTTGCACTTGTATTAGTGTGGAAAAAACACTTTTTGCACTTGTGATAGTGTTAAAAAACCACTTTTCGCACTTGTGTTAGTGTTGAAAAACCACTTTTCGCACTTGTGTTGGTGCAGGAAACCACTTTTGCACTTGTATTAGTGTGGAAAAACCACTTTGCGCACTTGTGTTAGTGTTGAAAAACGACTTTTCACACTTGTGTTAGTGTTGAAAAACCACTTTTCGCACTTGTGTTTGTGCAGGAAACCACTTTTGCACTTGTATTAGTGTGGAAAAACCACTTTTCGCACTTGTGTTAGTGTTGAAAAACCACTTTTCGCACTTGTGTTAGTGTTGAAAAACCACTTTTCGCACTTGTGTTGGTGCAGGAAACCACTTTTGCACTTGTATTAGTGTGGAAAAAACACTTTTTGCACTTGTGATAGTGTTGAAAAACCACTTTTCGCACTTGTGTTAGTGTTGAAAAACCACTTTTCGCACTTGTGTTAGTGTTGAAAAACCACTTTTCGCACTTGTGTTGGTGCAGGAAACCACTTTTGCACTTGTATTAGTGTGGAAAAAACACTTTTTGCACTTGTGATAGTGTTGAAAAACCAATTTTCGCACTTGTGTTAGTGTTGAAAAACCACTTTTCGCACTTGTGTTTGTGCAGGAAACCACGTTTGCACTTGTATTAGTGTAGAAAAACCACTTTTCGCACTTGTGTTAGTGTTGAAAAACCACTTTTCGCACTTGTGTTAGTGTTGAAAAACCACTTTTCGCACTTGTGTTAGTGTTGAAAAACCACTTTTCGCACTTGTGTTGGTGCAGGAAACCACTTTTGCACTTGTATTAGTGTGGAAAAAACACTTTTCGCACTTGTGTTAGTGTTGAAAAACCACTTTTCGCACTTGTGTTAGTGTTGAAAAACCAATTTTCGCACTTGTGTTGGTGCAGGAAACCACTTTTGCACTTGTATTAGTGTGGAAAAAACACTTTTCGCCCTTGTGTTAGTGTTGAAACCCACTTTTCGCACTAGTGTTAGTGTTGAAAAACCACTTTTCGCACTTGTGTTGGTGCAGGAAACCACTTTTGCACTTGTATTAGTGTGGAAAAACCACTTTTCGCACTTGTGTTAGTGTTGAAAAACCACTTTTCGCACTTGTGTTAGTGTTGAAAAACCACTTTTCGCACTTGTGTTGGTGCAGGAAACCACTTTTGCACTTGTATTAGTGTGGAAAAACCACTTTTCGCACTTGTGTTAGTGTTGAAAAACCAATTTTCCACTTGTGTTAGTGTTGAAAAACCACTTTTCGCACTTGTGTTGGTGCAGGAAACCACTTTTGCACTTGTATTAGTGTGGAAAAAACACTTTTTGCACTTGTGATAGTGTTGAAAAACCACTTTTCGCACTTGTGTTGGTGCAGGAAACCACTTTTGCACTTGTATTAGTGTGGAAAAAACACTTTTCGCATTTGTGTTAGTGTTGAAAAACCACTTTTCGCACTTGTGTTAGTGTTGAAAAACCACTTTTTGCACTTGTGTTAGTGTTGAAAAACCACTTTTCGCACTTGTGTTGGTGCAGGAAACCACTTTTGCACTTGTATTAGTGTGGAAAAAACACTTTTCGCACTTGTGTTAGTGTTGAAAAACCACTTTTCGCACTTGTGTTAGTGTTGAAAAACCACTTTTCGCACTTGTGTTAGTGTTGAAAAACCACTTTTCGCACTTGTGTTGGTGCAGGAAACCACTTTTGCATTTGTATTAGTGTGGAAAAACCACTTTTCGCACTTGTGTTAGTGTTGAAAAACCACTTTTCGCACTTGTGTTAGTGTTGAAAAACCACTTTTCGCACTTGTGTTGGTGCAGGAAACCACTTTTGCACTTGTATTAGTGTGGAAAAAACACTTTTCGCACTTGTGTTAGTGTTGAAAAACCACTTTTCGCACTTGTGTTAGTGTTGAAAAACCAATTTTCGCACTTGTGTTGGTGCAGGAAACCACTTTTGCACTTGTATTAGTGTGGAAAAAACACTTTTCGCCCTTGTGTTAGTGTTGAAAACCACTTTTCGCACTAGTGTTAGTGTTGAAAAACCACTTTTCGCACTTGTGTTGGTGCAGGAAACCACTTTTGCACTTGTATTAGTGTGGAAAAACCACTTTTCGCACTTGTGTTAGTGTTGAAAAACCACTTTTCGCACTTGTGTTAGTGTTGAAAAACCACTTTTCGCACTTGTGTTGGTGCAGGAAACCACTTTTGCACTTGTATTAGTGTGGAAAAACCACTTTTCGCACTTGTGTTAGTGTTGAAAAACCAATTTTCCACTTGTGTTAGTGTTGAAAAACCACTTTTCGCACTTGTGTTGGTGCAGGAAACCACTTTTGCACTTGTATTAGTGTGGAAAAAACACTTGCACTTGTGATAGTGTTGAAAAACCACTTTTCGCACTTGTGTTGGTGCAGGAAACCACTTTTGCACTTGTATTAGTGTGGAAAAAACACTTTTCGCATTTGTGTTAGTGTTGAAAAACCACTTTTCGCACTTGTGTTAGTGTTGAAAAACCACTTTTCGCACTTGTGTTAGTGTTGAAAAACCACTTTTCGCACTTGTGTTGGTGCAGGAAACCACTTTTGCACTTGTATTAGTGTGGAAAAAACACTTTTCGCACTTGTGTTAGTGTTGAAAAACCACTTTTCGCACTTGTGTTAGTGTTGAAAAACCACTTTTCGCACTTGTGTTAGTGTTGAAAAACCACTTTTCGAACTTGTGTTGGTGCAGGAAACCACTTTTGCATTTGTATTAGTGTGGAAAAAACACTTTTCGCACTTGTGTTAGTGTTGAAAAACCACTTTTCGCACTTGTGTTAGTGTTGAAAAACCACTTCTCGCACTTGTGTTGGTGCAGGAAACCACTTTTGCACTTGTATTAGTGTGGAAAAAACACTTTTCGCACTTGTGTTAGTGTTGAAAAACCACTTTTCGCACTTGTGTTAGTGTTGAAAAACCACTTTTCGCACGTCTGTTGGTGCAGGAAACCACTTTTGCACTTGTATTAGTGTGGAAAAAACACTTTTCGCACTTGTGTTAGTGTTGAAAAACCACTTTTCGCACTTGTGTTAGTGTTGAAAAACCACTTTTCGCACTTGTGTTAGTGTTGAAAAACCACTTTTCGCACTTGTGTTAATGTTGAAAAACCACTTTTCGCACTTGTGTTGGTGCAGGAAACCACTTTTGCACTTGTATTAGTGTGGAAAAAACACTTTTCGCACTTGTGTTAGTGTTGAAAAACCATTTTTCGCACTTGTGTTATTGTTGAAAAACAACTTCTCGCACTTGTGTTGGTGCAGGAAACCACTTTTGCACTTGTAGTAGTGTGGGAAAAACACTTTTCGCACTTGTGTTAGTGTTGAAAAACCACTTTTCGCACTTGTGTTTGTGTTGAAAAACCACTTTTCGCACTTGTGTTGGTGCAGGAAACCACTTTTGCACTTGTATTAGTGTGGAAAAAACACTTTTTGCACTTGTGATAGTGTTAAAAAACCACTTTTCGCACTTGTGTTAGTGTTGAAAAACCACTTTTCGCACTTGTGTTGGTGCAGGAAACCACTTTTGCACTTGTATTAGTGTGGAAAAACCACTTTTCGCACTTGTGTTAGTGTTGAAAAACGACTTTTCACACTTGTGTTAGTGTTGAAAAACCACTTTTCGCACTTGTGTTTGTGCAGGAAACCACTTTGGCACTTGTATTAGTGTGGAAAAACCACTTTTTGCACTTGTGTTAGTGTTGAAAAACCACTTTTCGCACTTGTGTTAGTGTTGAAAAACCACTTTTCGCACTTGTGTTGGTGCAGGAAACCACTTTTGCACTTGTATTAGTGTGGAAAAAACACTTTTTGCACTTGTGATAGTGTTGAAAAACCACTTTTCGCACTTGTGTTAGTGTTGAAAAACCACTTTTCGCACTTGTGTTAGTGTTGAAAAACCACTTTTCGCACTTGTGTTGGTGCAGGAAACCACTTTTGCACTTGTATTAGTGTGGAAAAAACACTTTTTGCACTTGTGATAGTGTTAAAAAACCACTTTTCGCACTTGT
Organism: Myxine glutinosa; assembly: GCF_964187855.1. Lineage (NCBI taxonomy): Eukaryota > Metazoa > Chordata > Myxini > Myxiniformes > Myxinidae > Myxine > Myxine glutinosa. The sequence goes on from NW_027616740.1 coordinate 97,222, forward strand.
GTTAGTGTTGAAAAACCACTTTTCGCACTTGTGTTGGTGCAGGAAACCACTTTTGCACTTGTATTAGTGTGGAAAAACCACTTTTCGCACTTGTGTTAGTGTTGAAAAACGACTTTTCACACTTGTGTTAGTGTTGAAAAACCACTTTTCGCACTTGTGTTTGTGCAGGAAACCACTTTGGCACTTGTATTAGTGTGGAAAAACCACTTTTTGCACTTGTGTTAGTGTTGAAAAACCACTTTTCGCACTGTGTTAGTGTTGAAAAACCACTTTTCGCACTTGTGTTGGTGCAGGAAACCACTTTTGCACTTGTATTAGTGTGGAAAAAACACTTTTTGCACTTGTGATAGTGTTGAAAAACCACTTTTCGCACTTGTGTTAGTGTTGAAAAACCACTTTTCGCACTTGTGTTAGTGTTGAAAAACCACTTTTCGCACTTGTGTTGGTGCAGGAAACCACTTTTGCACTTGTATTAGTGTGGAAAAAACACTTTTTGCACTTGTGTTAGTGTTGAAAAACCACTTTTCGCACTTGTGTTAGTGTTGAAAAACCACTTTTCGCACTTGTGTTGGTGCAGGAAACCACTTTTGCATTTGTATTAGTGTGGAAAAAACACTTTTCGCACTTGTGTTAGTGTTGAAAAACCACTTTTCGCACTTGTGTTAGTGTTGAAAAACCACTTCTCGCAATTGTGTTGGTGCAGGAAACCACTTTTGCACTTGTATTAGTGTGGAAAAAACACTTTTCGCACTTGTGTTAGTGTTGAAAAACCACTTTTCGCACTTGTGTTAGTGTTGAAAAACCACTTTTCGCACGTGTGTTGGTGCAGGAAACCACTTTTGCACTTGTATTAGTGTGGAAAAAACACTTTTCGCACTTGTGTTAGTGTTGAAAAACCACTTTTCGCACTTGTGTTAGTGTTGAAAAACCACTTTTCGCACTTGTGTTAGTGTTGAAAAACCACTTTTCGCACTTGTGTTAGTGTTGAAAAACCACTTTTCGCACTTGTGTTAATGTTGAAAAACCACTTTTCGCACTTGTGTTGGTGCAGGAAACCACTTTTGCACTTGTATTAGTGTGGAAAAAACACTTTTCGCACTTGTGTTAGTGTTGAAAAAACACTTTTTGCACTTGTGTTAGTGTTGAAAAACCACTTTTCGCACTTGTGTTGGTGCAGGAAACCACTTTTGCACTTGTATTAGTGTGGAAAAAACACTTTTTGCACTTGTGATAGTGTTGAAAAACCACTTTTCGCACTTGTGTTAGTGTTGAAAAACCACTTTTCGCACTTGTGTTGGTGCAGGAAACCACTTTTGCACTTGTATTAGTGTGGAAAAACCACTTTTCGCACTTGTGTTAGTGTTGAAAAACCACTTTTCGCACATGTGTTAGTGTTGAAAAACCACTTTTCGCACTTGTGTTGGTGCATGAAACCACTTTTGCACTTGTATTAGTGTGGAAAAAACACTTTTTGCACTTGTGATAGTGTTGAAAAACCACTTTTCGCACTTGTGTTAGTGTTGAAAAACCACTTTTCGCACGTGTGTTGGTGCAGGAAACCACTTTTGCACTTGTATTAGTGTCGAAAAAACACTTTTCGCACTTGTGTTAGTGTTGAAAAACCACTTTTCGCACTTGTGTTAGTGTTGAAAAACCACTTTTCGCACTTGTGTTAGTGTTGAAAAACCACTTACACTTGTGTTAATGTTGAAAAACCACTTTTCGCACTTGTGTTGGTGCAGGAAACCACTTTTGCACTTGTATTAGTGTGGAAAAAACACTTTTCGCACTTGTGTTAGTGTTGAAAAACCATTTTTCGCACTTGTGTTATTGTTGAAAAACAACTCGCACTTGTGTTGGTGCAGGAAACCACTTTTGCACTTGTAGTAGTGTGGAAAAAACACTTTTCGCACTTGTGTTAGTGTTGAAAAACCACTTTTCGCACTTGTGTTAGTGTTGAAAAACCACTTTTCGCACTTGTGTTGGTGCAGGAAACCACTTTTGCACTTGTATTAGTGTGGAAAAAACACTTTTTGCACTTGTGATAGTGTTGAAAAACCACTTTTCGCACTTGTGTTAGTGTTGAAAAACCACTTTTCGCACTTGTGTTGGTGCAGGAAACCACTTTTGCACTTGTATTAGTGTGGAAAAACCACTTTTCGCACTTGTGTTAGTGTTGAAAAACCACTTTTCGCACTTGTGTTAGTGTTGAAAAACCACTTTTCGCACTTGTGTTGGTGCATGAAACCACTTTTGCACTTGTATTAGTGTGGAAAAAACACTTTTTGCACTTGTGATAGTGTTGAAAAACCACTTTTCGCACTTGTGTTGGTGCAGGAAACCACTTTTGCATTTGTATTAGTGTGGAAAAAACACTTTTCGCACTTGTGTTAGTGTTGAAAAACCACTTTTCGCACTTGTGTTAGTGTTGAAAAACCACTTCTCGCACTTGTGTTGGTGCAGGAAACCACTTTTGCACTTGTATTAGTGTGGAAAAAACACTTTTCGCACTTGTGTTAGTGTTGAAAAACCACTTTTCGCACTTGTGTTAGTGTTGAAAAACCACTTTTCGCACGTGTGTTGGTGCAGGAAACCACTTTTGCACTTGTATTAGTGTGGAAAAAACACTTTTCGCACTTGTGTTAGTGTTGAAAAACCACTTTTCGCACTTGTGTTAGTGTTGAAAAACCACTTTTCGCACTTGTGTTAGTGTTGAAAAACCACTTTTCGCACTTGTGTTAATGTTGAAAAACCACTTTTCGCACTTGTGTTGGTGCAGGAAACCACTTTTGCACTTGTATTAGTGTGGAAAAAACACTTTTCGCACTTGTGTTAGTGTTGAAAAAACACTTTTTGCACTTGTGTTAGTGTTGAAAAACCACTTTTCGCACTTGTGTTGGTGCAGGAAACCACTTTTGCACTTGTATTAGTGTGGAAAAAACACTTTTTGCACTTGTGATAGTGTTGAAAAACCACTTTTCGCACTTGTGTTAGTGTTGAAAAACCACTTTTCGCACTTGTGTTGGTGCAGGAAACCACTTTTGCACTTGTATTAGTGTGGAAAAACCACTTTTCGCACTTGTGTTAGTGTTGAAAAACCACTTTTCGCACATGTGTTAGTGTTGAAAAACCACTTTTCGCACTTGTGTTGGTGCATGAAACCACTTTTGCACTTGTATTAGTGTGGAAAAAACACTTTTTGCACTTGTGATAGTGTTGAAAAACCAATTTTCGCACTTGTGTTAGTGTTGAAAAACCACTTTTCGCACTTGTGTTGGTGCAGGAAACCACGTTTGCACTTGTATTAGTGTGGAAAAACCACTTTTCGCACTTGTGTTAGTGTTGAAAAACCACTTTTCGCACTTGTGTTAGTGTTGAAAAACCACTTTTCGCACTTGTGTTGGTGCAGGAAACCACTTTTGCACTTGTATTAGTGTGGAAAAAACACTTTTCGCAATTGTGTTAGTGTTGAAAAACCACTTTTCGCACTTGTGTTAGTGTTGAAAAACCACTTTTCGCACTTGTGTTAGTGTTGAAAAACCACTTTTCGCACTTGTGTTGGTGCAGGAAACCACTTTTGCATTTGTATTAGTGTGGAAAAAACACTTTTCGCACTTGTGTTAGTGTTGAAAAACCACTTTTCGCACTTGTGTTAGTGTTGAAAAACCACTTCTCGCAATTGTGTTGGTGCAGGAAACCACTTTTGCACTTGTATTAGTGTGGAAAAAACACTTTTCGCACTTGTGTTAGTGTTGAAAAACCACTTTTCGCACTTGTGTTAGTGTTGAAAAACCACTTTTCGCACGTGTGTTGGTGCAGGAAACCACTTTTGCACTTGTATTAGTGTGGAAAAAACACTTTTCGCACTTGTGTTAGTGTTGAAAAACCACTTTTCGCACTTGTGTTAGTGTTGAAAAACCACTTTTCGCACTTGTGTTAGTGTTGAAAAACCACTTTTCGCACTTGTGTTAGTGTTGAAAAACCACTTTTCGCACTTGTGTTAATGTTGAAAAACCACTTTTCACACTTGTGTTGGTGCAGGAAACCACTTTTGCACTTGTATTAGTGTGGAAAAAACACTTTTCGCACTTGTGTTAGTGTTGAAAAAACACTTTTTGCACTTGTGTTAGTGTTGAAAAACCACTTTTCGCACTTGTGTTGGTGCAGGAAACCACTTTTGCACTTGTATTAGTGTGGAAAAAACACTTTTTGCACTTGTGATAGTGTTGAAAAACCACTTTTCGCACTTGTGTTAGTGTTGAAAAACCACTTTTCGCACTTGTGTTGGTGCAGGAAACCACTTTTGCACTTGTATTAGTGTGGAAAAACCACTTTTCGCACTTGTGTTAGTGTTGAAAAACCACTTTTCGCACATGTGTTAGTGTTGAAAAACCACTTTTCGCACTTGTGTTGGTGCATGAAACCACTTTTGCACTTGTATTAGTGTGGAAAAAACACTTTTTGCACTTGTGATAGTGTTGAAAAACCACTTTTCGCACTTGTGTTAGTGTTGAAAAACCACTTTTCGCACGTGTGTTGGTGCAGGAAACCACTTTTGCACTTGTATTAGTGTCGAAAAAACACTTTTCGCACTTGTGTTAGTGTTGAAAAACCACTTTTCGCACTTGTGTTAGTGTTGAAAAACCACTTTTCGCACTTGTGTTAGTGTTGAAAAACCACTTTTCGCACTTGTGTTAATGTTGAAAAACCACTTTTCGCACTTGTGTTGGTGCAGGAAACCACTTTTGCACTTGTATTAGTGTGGAAAAAACACTTTTCGCACTTGTGTTAGTGTTGAAAAACCATTTTTCGCACTTGTGTTATTGTTGAAAAACAACTTCTCGCACTTGTGTTGGTGCAGGAAACCACTTTTGCACTTGTAGTAGTGTGGAAAAAACACTTTTCGCACTTGTGTTAGTGTTGAAAAACCACTTTTCGCACTTGTGTTAGTGTTGAAAAACCACTTTTCGCACTTGTGTTGGTGCAGGAAACCACTTTTGCACTTGTATTAGTGTGGAAAAAACACTTTTTGCACTTGTGATAGTGTTGAAAAACCACTTTTCGCACTTGTGTTAGTGTTGAAAAACCACTTTTCGCACTTGTGTTGGTGCAGGAAACCACTTTTGCACTTGTATTAGTGTGGAAAAACCACTTTTCGCACTTGTGTTAGTGTTGAAAAACCACTTTTCGCACTTGTGTTAGTGTTGAAAAACCACTTTTCGCACTTGTGTTGGTGCATGAAACCACTTTTGCACTTGTATTAGTGTGGAAAAAACACTTTTTGCACTTGTGATAGTGTTGAAAAACCACTTTTCGCACTTGTGTTGGTGCAGGAAACCACTTTTGCATTTGTATTAGTGTGGAAAAAACACTTTTCGCACTTGTGTTAGTGTTGAAAAACCACTTTTCGCACTTGTGTTAGTGTTGAAAAACCACCTCTCGCACTTGTGTTGGTGCAGGAAACCACTTTTGCACTTGTATTAGTGTGGAAAAAACACTTTTCGCACTTGTGTTAGTGTTGAAAAACCACTTTTCGCACTTGTGTTAGTGTTGAAAAACCACTTTTCGCACGTGTGTTGGTGCAGGAAACCACTTTTGCACTTGTATTAGTGTGGAAAAAACACTTTTCGCACTTGTGTTAGTGTGGAAAAAACACTTTTCGCACTTGTGTTAGTGTTGAAAAACCACTTTTCGCACTTGTGTTAGTGTTGAAAAACCACTTCTCGCAATTGTGTTGGTGCAGGAAACCACTTTTGCACTTGTATTAGTGTGGAAAAAACACTTTTCGCACTTGTGTTAGTGTTGAAAAACCACTTTTCGCACTTGTGTTAGTGTTGAAAAACCACTTTTCGCACGTGTGTTGGTGCAGGAAACCACTTTTGCACTTGTATTAGTGTGGAAAAAACACTTTTCGCACTTGTGTTAGTGTTGAAAAACCACTTTTCGCACTTGTGTTAGTGTTGAAAAACCACTTTTCGCACTTGTGTTAGTGTGGAAAAAACACTTTTTGCACTTGTGATAGTGTTGAAAAACCACTTTTCGCACTTGTGTTAGTGTTGAAAAACCACTTTTCGCACTTGTGTTGGTGCAGGAAACCACTTTTGCACTTGTATTAGTGTGGAAAAACCACTTTTCGCACTTGTGTTAGTGTTGAAAAACCACTTTTCGCACATGTGTTAGTGTTGAAAAACCACTTTTCGCACTTGTGTTGGTGCATGAAACCACTTTTGCACTTGTATTAGTGTGGAAAAAACACTTTTTGCACTTGTGATAGTGTTGAAAAACCAATTTTCGCACTTGTGTTAGTGTTGAAAAACCACTTTTCGCACTTGTGTTGGTGCAGGAAACCACGTTTGCACTTGTATTAGTGTGGAAAAACCACTTTTCGCACTTGTGTTAGTGTTGAAAAACCACTTTTCGCACTTGTGTTAGTGTTGAAAAACCACTTTTCGCACTTGTGTTGGTGCAGGAAACCACTTTTGCACTTGTATTAGTGTGGAAAAAACACTTTTCGCAATTGTGTTAGTGTTGAAAAACCACTTTTCGCACTTGTGTTAGTGTTGAAAAACCACTTTTCGCACTTGTGTTAGTGTTGAAAAACCACTTTTCGCACTTGTGTTGGTGCAGGAAACCACTTTTGCATTTGTATTAGTGTGGAAAAAACACTTTTCGCACTTGTGTTAGTGTTGAAAAACCACTTTTCGCACTTGTGTTAGTGTTGAAAAACCACTTCTCGCAATTGTGTTGGTGCAGGAAACCACTTTTGCACTTGTATTAGTGTGGAAAAAACACTTTTCGCACTTGTGTTAGTGTTGAAAAACCACTTTTCGCACTTGTGTTAGTGTTGAAAAACCACTTTTCGCACGTGTGTTGGTGCAGGAAACCACTTTTGCACTTGTATTAGTGTGGAAAAAACACTTTTCGCACTTGTGTTAGTGTTGAAAAACCACTTTTCGCACTTGTGTTAGTGTTGAAAAACCACTTTTCGCACTTGTGTTAGTGTTGAAAAACCACTTTTCGCACTTGTGTTAGTGTTGAAAAACCACTTTTCGCACTTGTGTTAATGTTGAAAAACCACTTTTCACACTTGTGTTGGTGCAGGAAACCACTTTTGCACTTGTATTAGTGTGGAAAAAACACTTTTCGCACTTGTGTTAGTGTTGAAAAAACACTTTTTGCACTTGTGTTAGTGTTGAAAAACCACTTTTCGCACTTGTGTTGGTGCAGGAAACCACTTTTGCACTTGTATTAGTGTGGAAAAAACACTTTTTGCACTTGTGATAGTGTTGAAAAACCACTTTTCGCACTTGTGTTAGTGTTGAAAAACCACTTTTCGCACTTGTGTTGGTGCAGGAAACCACTTTTGCACTTGTATTAGTGTGGAAAAACCACTTTTCGCACTTGTGTTAGTGTTGAAAAACCACTTTTCGCACATGTGTTAGTGTTGAAAAACCACTTTTCGCACTTGTGTTGGTGCATGAAACCACTTTTGCACTTGTATTAGTGTGGAAAAAACACTTTTTGCACTTGTGATAGTGTTGAAAAACCACTTTTCGCACTTGTGTTAGTGTTGAAAAACCACTTTTCGCACGTGTGTTGGTGCAGGAAACCACTTTTGCACTTGTATTAGTGTCGAAAAAACACTTTTCGCACTTGTGTTAGTGTTGAAAAACCACTTTTCGCACTTGTGTTAGTGTTGAAAAACCACTTTTCGCACTTGTGTTAGTGTTGAAAAACCACTTTTCGCACTTGTGTTAATGTTGAAAAACCACTTTTCGCACTTGTGTTGGTGCAGGAAACCACTTTTGCACTTGTATTAGTGTGGAAAAAACACTTTTCGCACTTGTGTTAGTGTTGAAAAACCATTTTTCGCACTTGTGTTATTGTTGAAAAACAACTTCTCGCACTTGTGTTGGTGCAGGAAACCACTTTTGCACTTGTAGTAGTGTGGAAAAAACACTTTTCGCACTTGTGTTAGTGTTGAAAAACCACTTTTCGCACTTGTGTTAGTGTTGAAAAACCACTTTTCGCACTTGTGTTGGTGCAGGAAACCACTTTTGCACTTGTATTAGTGTGGAAAAAACACTTTTTGCACTTGTGATAGTGTTGAAAAACCACTTTTCGCACTTGTGTTAGTGTTGAAAAACCACTTTTCGCACTTGTGTTGGTGCAGGAAACCACTTTTGCACTTGTATTAGTGTGGAAAAACCACTTTTCGCACTTGTGTTAGTGTTGAAAAACCACTTTTCGCACTTGTGTTAGTGTTGAAAAACCACTTTTCGCACTTGTGTTGGTGCATGAAACCACTTTTGCACTTGTATTAGTGTGGAAAAAACACTTTTTGCACTTGTGATAGTGTTGAAAAACCACTTTTCGCACTTGTGTTGGTGCAGGAAACCACTTTTGCATTTGTATTAGTGTGGAAAAAACACTTTTCGCACTTGTGTTAGTGTTGAAAAACCACTTTTCGCACTTGTGTTAGTGTTGAAAAACCACCTCTCGCACTTGTGTTGGTGCAGGAAACCACTTTTGCACTTGTATTAGTGTGGAAAAAACACTTTTCGCACTTGTGTTAGTGTTGAAAAACCACTTTTCGCACTTGTGTTAGTGTTGAAAAACCACTTTTCGCACGTGTGTTGGTGCAGGAAACCACTTTTGCACTTGTATTAGTGTGGAAAAAACACTTTTCGCACTTGTGTTAGTGTGGAAAAAACACTTTTCGCACTTGTGTTAGTGTTGAAAAACCACTTTTCGCACTTGTGTTAGTGTTGAAAAACCACTTCTCGCAATTGTGTTGGTGCAGGAAACCACTTTTGCACTTGTATTAGTGTGGAAAAAACACTTTTCGCACTTGTGTTAGTGTTGAAAAACCACTTTTCGCACTTGTGTTAGTGTTGAAAAACCACTTTTCGCACGTGTGTTGGTGCAGGAAACCACTTTTGCACTTGTATTAGTGTGGAAAAAACACTTTTCGCACTTGTGTTAGTGTTGAAAAACCACTTTTCGCACTTGTGTTAGTGTTGAAAAACCACTTTTCGCACTTGTGTTAGTGTTGAAAAACCACTTTTCGCACTTGTGTTAGTGTTGAAAAACCACTTTTCGCACTTGTGTTAATGTTGAAAAACCACTTTTCGCACTTGTGTTGGTGCAGGAAACCACTTTTGCACTTGTATTAGTGTGGAAAAAACACTTTTCGCACTTGTGTTAGTGTTGAAAAAACACTTTTTGCACTTGTGTTAGTGTTGAAAAACCACTTTTCGCACTTGTGTTGGTGCAGGAAACCACTTTTGCACTTGTATTAGTGTGGAAAAAACACTTTTTGCACTTGTGATAGTGTTGAAAAACCACTTTTCGCACTTGTGTTAGTGTTGAAAAACCACTTTTCGCACTTGTGTTGGTGCAGGAAACCACTTTTGCACTTGTATTAGTGTGGAAAAACCACTTTTCGCACTTGTGTTAGTGTTGAAAAACCACTTTTCGCACATGTGTTAGTGTTGAAAAACCACTTTTCGCACTTGTGTTGGTGCATGAAACCACTTTTGCACTTGTATTAGTGTGGAAAAAACACTTTTTGCACTTGTGATAGTGTTGAAAAACCACTTTTCGCACTTGTGTTAGTGTTGAAAAACCACTTTTCGCACGTGTGTTGGTGCAGGAAACCACTTTTGCACTTGTATTAGTGTCGAAAAAACACTTTTCGCACTTGTGTTAGTGTTGAAAAACCACTTTTCGCACTTGTGTTAGTGTTGAAAAACCACTTTTCGCACTTGTGTTAGTGTTGAAAAACCACTTTTCGCACTTGTGTTAATGTTGAAAAACCACTTTTCGCACTTGTGTTGGTGCAGGAAACCACTTTTGCACTTGTATTAGTGTGGAAAAAACACTTTTCGCACTTGTGTTAGTGTTGAAAAACCATTTTTCGCACTTGTGTTATTGTTGAAAAACAACTGCTCGCACTTGTGTTGGTGCAGGAAACCACTTTTGCACTTGTAGTAGTGTGGAAAAAACACTTTTCGCACTTGTGTTAGTGTTGAAAAACCACTTTTCGCACTTGTGTTAGTGTTGAAAAACCACTTTTCGCACTTGTGTTGGTGCAGGAAACCACTTTTGCACTTGTATTAGTGTGGAAAAAACACTTTTTGCACTTGTGATAGTGTTGAAAAACCACTTTTCGCACTTGTGTTAGTGTTGAAAAACCACTTTTCGCACTTGTGTTGGTGCAGGAAACCACTTTTGCACTTGTATTAGTGTGGAAAAACCACTTTTCGCACTTGTGTTAGTGTTGAAAAACCACTTTTCGCACTTGTGTTAGTGTTGAAAAACCACTTTTCGCACTTGTGTTGGTGCATGAAACCACTTTTGCACTTGTATTAGTGTGGAAAAAACACTTTTTGCACTTGTGATAGTGTTGAAAAACCACTTTTCGCACTTGTGTTGGTGCAGGAAACCACTTTTGCATTTGTATTAGTGTGGAAAAAACACTTTTCGCACTTGTGTTAGTGTTGAAAAACCACTTTTCGCACTTGTGTTAGTGTTGAAAAACCACCTCTCGCACTTGTGTTGGTGCAGGAAACCACTTTTGCACTTGTATTAGTGTGGAAAAAACACTTTTCGCACTTGTGTTAGTGTTGAAAAACCACTTTTCGCACTTGTGTTAGTGTTGAAAAACCACTTTTCGCACGTGTGTTGGTGCAGGAAACCACTTTTGCACTTGTATTAGTGTGGAAAAAACACTTTTCGCACTTGTGTTAGTGTTGAAAAACCACTTTTCGCACTTGTGTTAGTGTTGAAAAACCACTTTTCGCACTTGTGTTAGTGTTGAAAAACCACTTTTCGCACTTGTGTTAATGTTGAAAAACCACTTTTCGCACTTGTGTTGGTGCAGGAAACCACTTTTGCACTTGTATTAGTGTGGAAAAAACACTTTTCGCACTTGTGTTAGTGTTGAAAAAACACTTTTTGCACTTGTGTTAGTGTTGAAAAACCACTTTTCGCACTTGTGTTGGTGCAGGAAACCACTTTTGCACTTGTATTAGTGTGGAAAAAACACTTTTTGCACTTGTGATAGTGTTGAAAAACCACTTTTCGCACTTGTGTTAGTGTTGAAAAACCACTTTTCGCACTTGTGTTGGTGCAGGAAACCACTTTTGCACTTGTATTAGTGTGGAAAAACCACTTTTCGCACTTGTGTTAGTGTTGAAAAACCACTTTTCGCACATGTGTTAGTGTTGAAAAACCACTTTTCGCACTTGTGTTGGTGCATGAAACCACTTTTGCACTTGTATTAGTGTGGAAAAAACACTTTTTGCACTTGTGATAGTGTTGAAAAACCACTTTTCGCACTTGTGTTAGTGTTGAAAAACCACTTTTCGCACGTGTGTTGGTGCAGGAAACCACTTTTGCACTTGTATTAGTGTCGAAAAAACACTTTTCGCACTTGTGTTAGTGTTGAAAAACCACTTTTCGCACTTGTGTTAGTGTTGAAAAACCACTTTTCGCACTTGTGTTAATGTTGAAAAACCACTTTTCGCACTTGTGTTGGTGCAGGAAACCACTTTTGCACTTGTATTAGTGTGGAAAAAACACTTTTCACACTTGTGTTAGTGTTGAAAAACCATTTTTCGCACTTGTGTTATTGTTGAAAAACAACTTCTCGCACTTGTGTTGGTGCAGGAAACCACTTTTGCACTTGTAGTAGTGTGGAAAAAACACTTTTCGCACTTGTGTTAGTGTTGAAAAACCACTTTTCGCACTTGTGTTAGTGTTGAAAAACCACTTTTCGCACTTGTGTTGGTGCAGGAAACCACTTTTGCACTTGTATTAGTGTGGAAAAAACACTTTTTGCACTTGTGATAGTGTTGAAAAACCACTTTTCGCACTTGTGTTAGTGTTGAAAAACCACTTTTCGCACTTGTGTTGGTGCAGGAAACCACTTTTGCACTTGTATTAGTGTGGAAAACCACTTTTCGCACTTGTGTTAGTGTTGAAAAACCACTTTTCGCACTTGTGTTAGTGTTGAAAAACCACTTTTCGCACTTGTGTTGGTGCATGAAACCACTTTTGCACTTGTATTAGTGTGGAAAAAACACTTTTTGCACTTGTGATAGTGTTGAAAAACCACTTTTCGCACTTGTGTTAGTTTTGAAAAACCACTTTTCGCATGTGTGTTGGTGCAGGAAACCACTTTTGCACTTGTATTAGTGTCGAAAAAACACTTTTCGCACTTGTGTTAGTGTTGAAAAACCACTTTTCGCACTTGTGTTAGTGTTGAAAAACCACTTTTCGCACTTGTGTTAGTGTTGAAAAACCACTTTTCGCACTTGTGTTAATGTTGAAAAACCACTTTTCGCACTTGTGTTGGTGCAGGAAACCACTTTTGCACTTGTATTAGTGTGGAAAAAACACTTTTCGCACTTGTGTTAGTGTTGAAAAACCATTTTTCGCACTTGTGTTATTGTTGAAAAACAACTTCTCGCACTTGTGTTGGTGCAGGAAACCACTTTTGCACTTGTAGTAGTGTGGGAAAAACACTTTTCGCACTTGTGTTAGTGTTGAAAAACAACTTTTCGCACTTGTGTTAGTGTTGAAAAACCACTTTTCGCACTTGTGTTGGTGCAGGAAACCACTTTTGCACTTGTATTAGTGTGGAAAAAACACTTTTTGCACTTGTGATAGTGTTAAAAAACCACTTTTCGCACTTGTGTTAGTGTTGAAAAACCACTTTTCGCACTTGTGTTGGTGCAGGAAACCACTTTTGCACTTGTATTAGTGTGGAAAAACCACTTTGCGCACTTGTGTTAGTGTTGAAAAACGACTTTTCACACTTGTGTTAGTGTTGAAAAACCACTTTTCGCACTTGTGTTTGTGCAGGAAACCACTTTTGCACTTGTATTAGTGTGGAAAAACCACTTTTCGCACTTGTGTTAGTGTTGAAAAACCACTTTTCGCACTTGTGTTAGTGTTGAAAAACCACTTTTCGCACTTGTGTTGGTGCAGGAAACCACTTTTGCACTTGTATTAGTGTGGAAAAAACACTTTTTGCACTTGTGATAGTGTTGAAAAACCACTTTTCGCACTTGTGTTAGTGTTGAAAAACCACTTTTCGCACTTGTGTTAGTGTTGAAAAACCACTTTTCGCACTTGTGTTGGTGCAGGAAACCACTTTTGCACTTGTATTAGTGTGGAAAAAACACTTTTTGCACTTGTGATAGTGTTGAAAAACCAATTTTCGCACTTGTGTTAGTGTTGAAAAACCACTTTTCGCACTTGTGTTTGTGCAGGAAACCACGTTTGCACTTGTATTAGTGTGGAAAAACCACTTTTCGCACTTGTGTTAGTGTTGAAAAACCACTTTTCGCACTTGTGTTAGTGTTGAAAAACCACTTTTCGCACTTGTGTTAGTGTTGAAAAACCACTTTTCGCACTTGTGTTGGTGCAGGAAACCACTTTTGCACTTGTATTAGTGTGGAAAAAACACTTTTCGCACTTGTGTTAGTGTTGAAAAACCACTTTTCGCACTTGTGTTAGTGTTGAAAAACCAATTTTCGCACTTGTGTTGGTGCAGGAAACCACTTTTGCACTTGTATTAGTGTGGAAAAAACACTTTTCGCCCTTGTGTTAGTGTTGAAAACCACTTTTCGCACTAGTGTTAGTGTTGAAAAACCACTTTTCGCACTTGTGTTGGTGCAGGAAACCACTTTTGCACTTGTATTAGTGTGGAAAAACCACTTTTCGCACTTGTGTTAGTGTTGAAAAACCACTTTTCGCACTTGTGTTAGTGTTGAAAAACCACTTTTCGCACTTGTGTTGGTGCAGGAAACCACTTTTGCACTTGTATTAGTGTGGAAAAACCACTTTTCGCACTTGTGTTAGTGTTGAAAAACCAATTTTCCACTTGTGTTAGTGTTGAAAAACCACTTTTCGCACTTGTGTTGGTGCAGGAAACCACTTTTGCACTTGTATTAGTGTGGAAAAAACACTTTTTGCACTTGTGATAGTGTTGAAAAACCACTTTTCGCGCTTGTGTTGGTGCAGGAAACCACTTTTGCACTTGTATTAGTGTGGAAAAAACACTTTTCACACTTGTGTTAGTGTTGAAAAACCACTTTTTGCACTTGTGTTAGTGTTGAAAAACCACTTTTCGCACTTGTGTTAGTGTTGAAAAACCACTTTTCGCACTTGTGTTGGTGCAGGAAACCACTTTTGCACTTGTATTAGTGTGGAAAAAACACTTTTCGCACTTGTGTTAGTGTTGAAAAACCACTTTTCGCACTTGTGTTAGTGTTGAAAAACCACTTTTCGCACTTGTGTTAGTGTTGAAAAACCACTTTTCGCACTTGTGTTGGTGCAGGAAACCACTTTTGCATTTGTATTAGTGTGGAAAAAACACTTTTCGCACTTGTGTTAGTGTTGAAAAACCACTTTTCGCACTTGTGTTAGTGTTGAAAAACCACTTCTCGCACTTGTGTTGGTGCAGGAAACCACTTTTGCACTTGTATTAGTGTGGAAAAAACACTTTTCGCACTTGTGTTAGTGTTGAAAAACCACTTTTCGCACTTGTCTTAGTGTTGAAAAACCACTTTTCGCACGTCTGTTGGTGCAGGAAACCACTTTTGCACTTGTATTAGTGTGGAAAAAACACTTTTCGCACTTGTGTTAGTGTTGAAAAACCACTTTTCGCACTTGTGTTAGTGTTGAAAAACCACTTTTCGCACTTGTGTTAGTGTTGTAAAACCACTTTTCGCACTTGTGTTAATGTTGAAAAACCACTTTTCGCACTTGTGTTGGTGCAGGAAACCACTTTTGCACTTGTATTAGTGTGGAAAAAACACTTTTCGCACTTGTGTTAGTGTTGAAAAACCATTTTTCGCACTTGTGTTATTGTTGAAAAACAACTTCTCGCACTTGTGTTGGTGCAGGAAACCACTTTTGCACTTGTAGTAGTGTGGGAAAAACACTTTTCGCACTTGTGTTAGTGTTGAAAAACCACTTTTCGCACTTGTGTTAGTGTTGAAAAACCACTTTTCGCACTTGTGTTGGTGCAGGAAACCACTTTTGCACTTGTATTAGTGTGGAAAAAACACTTTTTGCACTTGTGATAGTGTTAAAAAACCACTTTTCGCACTTGTGTTAGTGTTGAAAAACCACTTTTCGCACTTGTGTTGGTGCAGGAAACCACTTTTGCACTTGTATTAGTGTGGAAAAACCACTTTTCGCACTTGTGTTAGTGTTGAAAAACGACTTTTCACACTTGTGTTAGTGTTGAAAAACCACTTTTCGCACTTGTGTTTGTGCAGGAAACCACTTTTGCACTTGTATTAGTGTGGAAAAACCACTTTTTGCACTTGTGTTAGTGTTGAAAAACCACTTTTCGCACTTGTGTTAGTGTTGAAAAACCACTTTTCGCACTTGTGTTGGTGCAGGAAACCACTTTTGCACTTGTATTAGTGTGGAAAAAACACTTTTTGCACTTGTGATAGTGTTGAAAAACCACTTTTCGCACTTGTGTTAGTGTTGAAAAACCACTTTTCGCACTTGTGTTAGTGTTGAAAAACCACTTTTCGCACTTGTGTTGGTGCAGGAAACCACTTTTGCACTTGTATTAGTGTGGAAAAAACACTTTTTGCACTTGTGATAGTGTTGAAAAACCAATTTTCGCACTTGTGTTAGTGTTGAAAAACCACTTTTCGCACTTGTGTTGGTGCAGGAAACCACGTTTGCACTTGTATTAGTGTGGAAAAACCACTTTTCGCACTTGTGTTAGTGTTGAAAAACCACTTTTCGCACTTGTGTTAGTGTTGAAAAACCACTTTTCGCACTTGTGTTGGTGCAGGAAACCACTTTTGCACTTGTATTAGTGTGGAAAAACCACTTTTCGCACTTGTGTTAGTGTTGAAAAAACAATTTTCCACTTGTGTTAGTGTTGAAAAACCACTTTTCGCACTTGTGTTGGTGCAGGAAACCACTTTTGCACTTGTATTAGTGTGGAAAAAACACTTTTTGCACTTGTGATAGTGTTGAAAAACCACTTTTCGCACTTGTGTTGGTGCAGGAAACCACTTTTGCACTTGTATTAGTGTGGAAAAAACACTTTTCGCACTTGTGTTAGTGTTGAAAAACCACTTTTCGCACTTGTGTTAGTGTTGAAAAACCACTTTTCGCACTTGTGTTAGTGTTGAAAAACCACTTTTCGCACTTGTGTTGGTGCAGGAAACCACTTTTGCATTTGTATTAGTGTGGAAAAAACACTTTTCGCACTTGTGTTAGTGTTGAAAAACCACTTTTCGCACTTGTGTTAGTGTTGAAAAACCACTTCTCGCACTTGTGTTGGTGCAGGAAACCACTTTTGCACTTGTATTAGTGTGGAAAAAACACTTCGCACTTGTGTTAATGTTGAAAAACCACTTTTCGCACTTGTGTTAGTGTTGAAAAACCACTTTTCGCACGTGTGTTGGTGCAGGAAACCACTTTTGCACTTGTATTAGTGTGGAAAAAACACTTTTCGCACTTGTGTTAGTGTTGAAAAACCACTTTTCGCACTTGTGTTAGTGTTGAAAAACCACTTTTTGCACTTGTGTTAGTGTTGAAAAACCACTTTTCGCACTTGTGTTAATGTTGAAAAACCACTTTTCGCACTTGTGTTGGTGCAGGAAACCACTTTTGCACTTGTATTAGTGTGGAAAAAACACTTTTCGCACTTGTGTTAGTGTTGAAAAACCATTTTTCGCACTTGTGTTATTGTTGAAAAACAACTTTTCGCACTTGTGTTGGTGCAGGAAACCACTTTTGCACTTGTAGTAGTGTGGGAAAAACACTTTTCGCACTTGTGTTAGTGTTGAAAAACCACTTTTCGCACTTGTGTTAGTGTTGAAAAACCACTTTTCGCACTTGTGTTGGTGCAGGAAACCACTTTTGCACTTGTATTAGTGTGGAAAAAACACTTTTTGCACTTGTGATAGTGTTAAAAAACCACTTTTCACACTTGTGTTAGTGTTGAAAAACCACTTTTCGCACTTGTGTTGGTGCAGGAAACCACTTTTGCACTTTTATTAGTGTGGAAAAACCACTTTTCGCACTTGTGTTAGTGTTGAAAAACGACTTTTCACACTTGTGTTAGTGTTGAAAAACCACTTTTCGCACTTGTGTTTGTGCAGGAAACCACTTTTGCACTTGTATTAGTGTGGAAAAACCACTTTTCGCACTTGTGTTAGTTTTGAAAAACCACTTTTCGCACTTGTGTTAGTGTTGAAAAACCACTTTTCGCACTTGTGTTGGTGCAGGAAACCACTTTTGCACTTGTATTAGTGTGGAAAAAACACTTTTTGCACTTGTGATAGTGTTGAAAAACCACTTTTCGCACTTGTGTTAGTGTTGAAAATCCACTTTTTGCACTTGTGTTAGTGTTGAAAAACCACTTTTCGCACTTGTGTTAATGTTGAAAAACCACTTTTCGCACTTGTGTTGGTGCAGGAAACCACTTTTGCACTTGTATTAGTGTGGAAAAAACACTTTTCGCACTTGTGTTAGTGTTGAAAAACCATTTTTCGCACTTGTGTTATTGTTGAAAAACAACTTTTCGCACTTGTGTTGGTGCAGGAAACCACTTTTGCACTTGTAGTAGTGTGGGAAAAACACTTTTCGCACTTGTGTTAGTGTTGAAAAACCACTTTTCGCACTTGTGTTAGTGTTGAAAAACCACTTTTCGCACTTGTGTTGGTGCAGGAAACCACTTTTGCACTTGTATTAGTGTGGAAAAAACACTTTTTGCACTTGTGATAGTGTTAAAAAACCACTTTTCACACTTGTGTTAGTGTTGAAAAACCACTTTTCGCACTTGTGTTGGTGCAGGGAACCACTTTTGCACTTTTATTAGTGTGGAAAAACCACTTTTCGCACTTGTGTTAGTGTTGAAAAACGACTTTTCACACTTGTGTTAGTGTTGAAAAACCACTTTTCGCACTTGTGTTTGTGCAGGAACCCACTTTTGCACTTGTATTAGTGTGGAAAAACCACTTTTCGCACTTGTGTTAGTTTTGAAAAACCACTTTTCGCACTTGTGTTAGTGTTGAAAAACCACTTTTCGCACTTGTGTTGGTGCAGGAAACCACTTTTGCACTTGTATTAGTGTGGAAAAAACACTTTTTGCACTTGTGATAGTGTTGAAAAACCACTTTTCGCACTTGTGTTAGTGTTGAAAAACCACTTTTCGCACTTGTGTTAGTGTTGAAAAACCACTTTTCGCACTTGTGTTGGTGCAGGAAACCACTTTTGCACTTGTATTAGTGTGGAAAAACACTTTTTGCACTTGTGATAGTGTTGAAAAACCAATTTTCGCACTTGTGTTAGTGTTGAAAAACCACTTTTCGCACTTGTGTTGGTGCAGGAAACCACGTTTGCACTTGTATTAGTGTGGAAAAACCACTTTTCGCACTTGTGTTAGTGTTGAAAAACCACTTTTCGCACTTGTGTTAGTGTTGAAAAACCACTTTTCGCACTTGTGTTAGTGTTGAAAAACCACTTTTCGCACTTGTGTTGGTGCAGGAAACCACTTTTGCACTTGTATTAGTGTGGAAAAAACACTTTTCGCACTTGTGTTAGTGTTGAAAAACCACTTTTCGCACTTGTGTTAGTGTTGAAAAACCAATTTTCGCACTTGTGTTGGTGGAGGAAACCACTTTTGCACTTGTATTAGTGTGGAAAAAACACTTTTTGCACTTGTGATAGTGTTGAAAAACCACTTTTCGCACTTGTGTTAGTGTTGAAAAACCACTTTTCGCACTTGTGTTAGTGTTGAAAAAACCACTTTTCGCACTTGTGTTGGTGCAGGAAACCACTTTTGCACTTGTATTAGTGTGGAAAAAACACTTTTTGCACTTGTGATAGTGTTGAAAAACCAATTTTCGCACTTGTGTTAGTGTTGAAAAACCACTTTTCGCACTTGTGTTGGTGCAGGAAACCACTTTTGCACTTGTATTAGTGTGGCAAAACCACTTTTCGCACTTGTGTTAGTGTTGAAAAACCACTTTTCGCACTTGTCTTAGTGTTGAAAAAACCACTTTTCGCACGTCTGTTGTGCAGGAAACCACTTTTGCACTTGTATTAGTGTGGAAAAAACACTTTTCGCACTTGTGTTAGTGTTGAAAAACCACTTTTCGCACTTGTGTTAGTGTTGAAAAACCACTTTTCGCACTTGTGTTAGTGTTGTAAAACCACTTTTCGCACTTGTGTTAATGTTGAAAAACCACTTTTCGCACTTGTGTTGGTGCAGGAAACCACTTTTGCACTTGTATTAGTGTGGAAAAAACACTTTTCGCACTTGTGTTAGTGTTGAAAAACCATTTTTCGCACTTGTGTTATTGTTGAAAAACAACTTCTCGCACTTGTGTTGGTGCAGGAAACCACTTTTGCACTTGTAGTAGTGTGGGAAAAACACTTTTCGCACTTGTGTTAGTGTTGAAAAACCACTTTTCGCACTTGTGTTAGTGTTGAAAAACCACTTTTCGCACTTGTGTTGGTGCAGGAAACCACTTTTGCACTTGTATTAGTGTGGAAAAAACACTTTTTGCACTTGTGATAGTGTTAAAAAACCACTTTTCGCACTTGTGTTAGTGTTGAAAAACCACTTTTCGCACTTGTGTTGGTGCAGGAAACCACTTTTGCACTTGTATTAGTGTGGAAAAACCACTTTTCGCACTTGTGTTAGTGTTGAAAAACGACTTTTCACACTTGTGTTAGTGTTGAAAAACCACTTTTCGCACTTGTGTTTGTGCAGGAAACCACTTTTGCACTTGTATTAGTGTGGAAAAACCACTTTTTGCACTTGTGTTAGTGTTGAAAAACCACTTTTCGCACTTGTGTTAGTGTTGAAAAACCACTTTTCGTACTTGTGTTGGTGCAGGAAACCACTTTTGCACTTGTATTAGTGTGGAAAAAACACTTTTTGCACTTGTAATAGTGTTGAAAAACCACTTTTCGCACTTGTGTTAGTGTTGAAAAACCACTTTTCGCACTTGTGTTAGTGTTGAAAAACCACTTTTCGCACTTGTGTTGGTGCAGGAAACCACTTTTGCACTTGTATTAGTGTGGAAAAAACACTTTTTGCACTTGTGATAGTGTTGAAAAACCAATTTTCGCACTTGTGTTAGTGTTGAAAAACCACTTTTCGCACTTGTGTTGGTGCAGGAAACCACGTTTGCACTTGTATTAGTGTGGAAAAACCACTTTTCGCACTTGTGTTAGTGTTGAAAAACCACTTTTCGCACTTGTGTTAGTGTTGAAAAACCACTTTTCGCACTTGTGTTGGTGCAGGAAACCACTTTTGCACTTGTATTAGTGTGGAAAAACCACTTTTCGCACTTGTGTTAGTGTTGAAAAAACAATTTTCCACTTGTGTTAGTGTTGAAAAACCACTTTTCGCACTTGTGTTGGTGCAGGAAACCACTTTTGCACTTGTATTAGTGTGGAAAAAACACTTTTTGCACTTGTGATAGTGTTGAAAAACCACTTTTCGCACTTGTGTTGGTGCAGGAAACCACTTTTGCACTTGTATTAGTGTGGAAAAAACACTTTTCGCACTTGTGTTAGTGTTGAAAAACCACTTTTCGCACTTGTGTTAGTGTTGAAAAACCACTTTTCGCACTTGTGTTAGTGTTGAAAAACCACTTTTCGCACTTGTGTTGGTGCAGGAAACCACTTTTGCATTTGTATTAGTGTGGAAAAAACACTTTTCGCACTTGTGTTAGTGTTGAAAAACCACTTTTCGCACTTGTGTTAGTGTTGAAAAACCACTTCTCGCACTTGTGTTGGTGCAGGAAACCACTTTTGCACTCGTATTAGTGTGGAAAAAACACTTCGCACTTGTGTTAATGTTGAAAAACCACTTTTCGCACTTGTGTTAGTGTTGAAAAACCACTTTTCGCACGTGTGTTGGTGCAGGAAACCACTTTTGCACTTGTATTAGTGTGGAAAAAACACTTTTCGCACTTGTGTTAGTGTTGAAAAACCACTTTTCGCACTTGTGTTAGTGTTGAAAAACCACTTTTTGCACTTGTGTTAGTGTTGAAAAACCACTTTTCGCACTTGTGTTAATGTTGAAAAACCACTTTTCGCACTTGTGTTGGTGCAGGAAACCACTTTTGCACTTGTATTAGTGTGGAAAAAACACTTTTCGCACTTGTGTTAGTGTTGAAAAACCATTTTTCGCACTTGTGTTATTGTTGAAAAACAACTTTTCGCACTTGTGTTGGTGCAGGAAACCACTTTTGCACTTGTAGTAGTGTGGGAAAAACACTTTTCGCACTTGTGTTAGTGTTGAAAAACCACTTTTCGCACTTGTGTTAGTGTTGAAAAACCACTTTTCGCACTTGTGTTGGTGCAGGAAACCACTTTTGCACTTGTATTAGTGTGGAAAAAACACTTTTTGCACTTGTGATAGTGTTAAAAAACCACTTTTCACACTTGTGTTAGTGTTGAAAAACCACTTTTCGCACTTGTGTTGGTGCAGGAAACCACTTTTGCACTTTTATTAGTGTGGAAAAACCACTTTTCGCACTTGTGTTAGTGTTGAAAAACGACTTTTCACACTTGTGTTAGTGTTGAAAAACCACTTTTCGCACTTGTGTTTGTGCAGGAAACCACTTTTGCACTTGTATTAGTGTGGAAAAACCACTTTTCGCACTTGTGTTAGTTTTGAAAAACCACTTTTCGCACTTGTGTTAGTGTTGAAAAACCACTTTTCGCACTTGTGTTGGTGCAGGAAACCACTTTTGCACTTGTATTAGTGTGGAAAAAACACTTTTTGCACTTGTGATAGTGTTGAAAAACCACTTTTCGCACTTGTGTTAGTGTTGAAAAACCACTTTTTGCACTTGTGTTAGTGTTGAAAAACCACTTTTCGCACTTGTGTTAGTGTTGAAAAACCACTTTTCGCACGTGTGTTGGTGCAGGAAACCACTTTTGCACTTGTATTAGTGTGGAAAAAACACTTTTCGCACTTGTGTTAGTGTTGAAAAACCACTTTTCGCACTTGTGTTAGTGTTGAAAAACCACTTTTTGCACTTGTGTTAGTGTTGAAAAACCACTTTTCGCACTTGTGTTAATGTTGAAAAACCACTTTTCGCACTTGTGTTGGTGCAGGAAACCACTTTTGCACTTGTATTAGTGTGGAAAAAACACTTT
This sequence comes from Myxine glutinosa, assembly GCF_964187855.1. Lineage (NCBI taxonomy): Eukaryota > Metazoa > Chordata > Myxini > Myxiniformes > Myxinidae > Myxine > Myxine glutinosa. The sequence continues at coordinate 119,398 of NW_027616740.1, forward strand.
TCGCACTTGTGTTAGTGTTGAAAAACCATTTTTCGCACTTGTGTTATTGTTGAAAAACAACTTTTCGCACTTGTGTTGGTGCAGGAAACCACTTTTGCACTTGTAGTAGTGTGGGAAAAACACTTTTCGCACTTGTGTTAGTGTTGAAAAACCACTTTTCGCACTTGTGTTAGTGTTGAAAAACCACTTTTCGCACTTGTGTTGGTGCAGGAAACCACTTTTGCACTTGTATTAGTGTGGAAAAAACACTTTTTGCACTTGTGATAGTGTTAAAAAACCACTTTTCACACTTGTGTTAGTGTTGAAAAACCACTTTTCGCACTTGTGTTGGTGCAGGAAACCACTTTTGCACTTTTATTAGTGTGGAAAAACCACTTTTCGCACTTGTGTTAGTGTTGAAAAACGACTTTTCACACTTGTGTTAGTGTTGAAAAACCACTTTTCGCACTTGTGTTTGTGCAGGAAACCACTTTTGCACTTGTATTAGTGTGGAAAAACCACTTTTCGCACTTGTGTTAGTTTTGAAAAACCACTTTTCGCACTTGTGTTAGTGTTGAAAAACCACTTTTCGCACTTGTGTTGGTGCAGGAAACCACTTTTGCACTTGTATTAGTGTGGAAAAAACACTTTTTGCACTTGTGATAGTGTTGAAAAACCACTTTTCGCACTTGTGTTAGTGTTGAAAAACCACTTTTTGCACTTGTGTTAGTGTTGAAAAACCACTTTTCGCACTTGTGTTAATGTTGAAAAACCACTTTTCGCACTTGTGTTGGTGCAGGAAACCACTTTTGCACTTGTATTAGTGTGGAAAAAACACTTTTCGCACTTGTGTTAGTGTTGAAAAACCATTTTTCGCACTTGTGTTATTGTTGAAAAACAACTTTTCGCACTTGTGTTGGTGCAGGAAACCACTTTTGCACTTGTAGTAGTGTGGGAAAAACACTTTTCGCACTTGTGTTAGTGTTGAAAAACCACTTTTCGCACTTGTGTTAGTGTTGAAAAACCACTTTTCGCACTTGTGTTGGTGCAGGAAACCACTTTTGCACTTGTATTAGTGTGGAAAAAACACTTTTTGCACTTGTGATAGTGTTAAAAAACCACTTTTCACACTTGTGTTAGTGTTGAAAAACCACTTTTCGCACTTGTGTTGGTGCAGGGAACCACTTTTGCACTTTTATTAGTGTGGAAAAACCACTTTTCGCACTTGTGTTAGTGTTGAAAAACGACTTTTCACACTTGTGTTAGTGTTGAAAAACCACTTTTCGCACTTGTGTTTGTGCAGGAACCCACTTTTGCACTTGTATTAGTGTGGAAAAACCACTTTTCGCACTTGTGTTAGTTTTGAAAAACCACTTTTCGCACTTGTGTTAGTGTTGAAAAACCACTTTTCGCACTTGTGTTGGTGCAGGAAACCACTTTTGCACTTGTATTAGTGTGGAAAAAACACTTTTTGCACTTGTGATAGTGTTGAAAAACCACTTTTCGCACTTGTGTTAGTGTTGAAAAACCACTTTTCGCACTTGTGTTAGTGTTGAAAAACCACTTTTCGCACTTGTGTTGGTGCAGGAAACCACTTTTGCACTTGTATTAGTGTGGAAAAACACTTTTTGCACTTGTGATAGTGTTGAAAAACCAATTTTCGCACTTGTGTTAGTGTTGAAAAACCACTTTTCGCACTTGTGTTGGTGCAGGAAACCACGTTTGCACTTGTATTAGTGTGGAAAAACCACTTTTCGCACTTGTGTTAGTGTTGAAAAACCACTTTTCGCACTTGTGTTAGTGTTGAAAAACCACTTTTCGCACTTGTGTTAGTGTTGAAAAACCACTTTTCGCACTTGTGTTGGTGCAGGAAACCACTTTTGCACTTGTATTAGTGTGGAAAAAACACTTTTCGCACTTGTGTTAGTGTTGAAAAACCACTTTTCGCACTTGTGTTAGTGTTGAAAAACCAATTTTCGCACTTGTGTTGGTGGAGGAAACCACTTTTGCACTTGTATTAGTGTGGAAAAAACACTTTTTGCACTTGTGATAGTGTTGAAAAACCACTTTTCGCACTTGTGTTAGTGTTGAAAAACCACTTTTCGCACTTGTGTTAGTGTTGAAAAACCACTTTTCGCACTTGTGTTGGTGCAGGAAACCACTTTTGCACTTGTATTAGTGTGGAAAAAACACTTTTTGCACTTGTGATAGTGTTGAAAAACCAATTTTCGCACTTGTGTTAGTGTTGAAAAACCACTTTTCGCACTTGTGTTGGTGCAGGAAACCACTTTTGCACTTGTATTAGTGTGGCAAAACCACTTTTCGCACTTGTGTTAGTGTTGAAAAACCACTTTTCGCACTTGTGTTAGTGTTGAAAAACCACTTTTCGCACTTGTGTTAGTGTTGAAAAACCACTTTTCGCACTTGTGTTGGTGCAGGAAACCACTTTTGCACTTGTATTAGTGTGGAAAAAACACTTTTCGCACTTGTGTTAGTGTTGAAAAACCACTTTTCGCACTTGTGTTAGTGTTGAAAAACCAATTTTCGCACTTGTGTTGGTGCAGGAAACCACTTTTGCACTTGTATTAGTGTGGAAAAAACACTTTTCGCACTTGTGTTAGTGTTGAAAACCACTTTTCGCACTTGTGTTAGTGTTGAAAAACCACTTTTCGCACTTGTGTTGGTGCAGGAAACCACTTTTGCACTTGTATTAGTATGGAAAAAACACTTTTTGCACTTGTGATAGTGTTGAAAAACCACTTTTCGCACTTGTGTTAGTGTTGAAAAACCACTTTTCGCACTTGTGTTGGTGCAGGAAACCACTTTTGCACTTGTATTAGTATGGAAAAAACACTTTTTGCACTTGTGATAGTGTTGAAAAACCACTTTTCGCACTTGTGTTAGTGTTGAAAAACCACTTTTCGCACTTGTGTTGGTGCAGGAAACCACTTTTGCACTTGTGTTAGTGTTGAAAAACCACTTTTCGCACTTGTGTTGGTGCAGGAAACCACTTTTGCACTTGTATTAGTGTGGAAAAACCACTTTTCGCACTTGTGTTAGTGTTGAAAAACCACTTTTCCACTTGTGTTAGTGTTGAAAAACCACTTTTCGCACTTGTGTTGGTGCAGGAAACCACTTTTACACTTGTATTAGTGTGGAAAAAACACTTTTTGCACTTGTGATAGTGTTGAAAAACTACTTTTTGCACTTGTGTTGGTGCAGGAAACCACTTTTGCACTTGAATTACTGTGGAAAAAACACTTTTCGCACTTGTGTTAGTGTTGAAAAATCACTTTTCGCACTTGTGTTAGTGTTGAAAAACCACTTTTCGCACTTGTGTTAGTGTTGAAAAACCACTTTTCGCACTTGTGTTGGTGCAGGAAACCACTTTTGCACTTGTATTAGTGTGGAAAAAACACTTTTCGCACTTGTGATAGTGTTGAAAAACCACTTTTCGCACTTGTGTTAGTGTTGAAAAACCATTTTCGCACTTGTGTTGGTGCAGGAAACCACTTTTGCACTTGTATTAGTGTGGAAAAAACACTTTTCACACTTGTGTTAGTGTTGAAAAACCACTTTTCGCACTTGTGTTAGTGTTGAAAAACCACTTTTCGCACTTGTGTTGGTGCAGGAAACCACTTTTGCACTTGTATTAGTGTGGAAAAAACACTTTTCGCACTTGTTTTAGTGTTGAAAAAACACTTTTCGCACTTGTGTTAGTGTTGAAAAACCACTTTTCGCACTTGTGTTGGTGCAGGAAACCACTTTTGCACTTGTATAAGTGTGGACAAAAACACTTTTTGCACTTGTGATAGTGTTGAAAAACCACTTTTCGCACTTGTGTTAGTGTTGAAAAACCACTTTTCGCACTTGTGTTGGTGCAGGAAACCACTTTTGCACTTGTATTGGTGTGGAAAAACCACTTTTTGCACTTGTGTTAGTGTTGATAAACCACTTTTCGCACTTGTGTTGGTGCAGAAAACCACTTTTGCACTTGTATTAGTGGGGAAAAAACACTTTTTGCACTTGTGATAGTGTTGAAAAACCACTTTTCGCACTTGTGTTAGTGTTGAAAAACCACTTTTCGCACTTGTGTTGGTGCAGGAAACCACTTTTGCACTTGTATTAGTGTGGAAAAAACACTTTTTGCACTTGTGATAGTGTTGAAAAACCACTTTTCACACTTGTGTTAGTGTTGAAAAACCACTTTTCGCACTTGTGTTGGTGCAGGAAACCACTTTTGCACTTGTATTAGTGTGGAAAAAACACTTTTTGCACTTGTGATAGTGTTGAAAAACCACTTTTCGCACTTGTGTTAGTGTTGAAAAACCACTTTTCGCACTTGTGTTGGTGCAGGAAACCACTTTTGCACTTGTATTAGTGTGGAAAAACCACTTTTTGCACTTGTGTTAGTGTTGAAAAACCACTTTTCGCACTTGTGTTAGTGTTGAAAAACCACTTTTCGCACTTGTGTTAGTGTTGAAAAACCACTTTTCGCACGTGTGTTGGTGCAGGTAACCACTTTTGCACTTGTATTAGTGTGGAAAAAACACTTTTTGCACTTGTGTTAGTGTTGAAAAACCACTTTTCGCACTTGTGCTAGTGTTGAAAAACCACTTTTTGCACTTGTGTTAGTGTTGAAAAACCACTTTTCGCACTTGTGTTAGTGTTGAAAAACCACTTTTCGTACTTGTGTTGGTGCAGGAACCCACTTTTGCACTTGTATTAGTGTGGAAAAACCACTTTTTGCACTTGTGATAGTGTTGAAAAACCACTTTTCGCACTTGTGTTGGTGCAGGAAACCGCTTTTGCACTTGTATTAGTGTGGAAAAACCTCTTTTCGCACTTGTGTTAGTGTTGAAAAACCACTTTTCGCACTTGTGTTAGTGTTGAAAAACCACTTTTCGCACTTGTGTTGGTGCAGGAAACCACTTTTGCACTTGTATTAGTGTGGAAAAAACACTTTTTGCACTTGTGATAGTGTTGAAAAACCACTTTTCGCACTTGTGTTAGTGTTGAAAAACCACTTTTCGCACTTGTGTTGGTGCAGGAAACCAGTTTTGCACTTGTATTAGTGTGGAAAAAACACTTTTTGCACTTGTGATAGTGTTGAAAAACCACTTTTCGCACTTCTGTTAGTGTTGAAAAACCACTTTTCGCACTTGTGTTGGTGCAGGAACCCACTTTTGCACTTGTATTAGTGTGGAAAAACCACTTTTCGCACTTGTGTTAGTGTTGAAAAACCACTTTTCGCACTTGTGTTGGTGCAGGAAACCACTTTTGCACTTGTATTAGTGTGGAAAAAACACTTTTTGCACTTGTGATAGTGTTGAAAAACCACTTTTCGCACTTGTGTTAGTGTTGAAAAACCACTTTTCGCACTTGTGTTGGTGCAGGAAACCACTTTTGCACTTGTATTCGTGTGGAAAAACCACTTTTCGCACTTGTGTTAGTGTTGAAAAACCACTTTTCGCACTTGTGTTAGTGTTGAAAAACCACTTTTCGCACTTGTGTTGGTGCATGAAACCACTTTTGCACTTGTATTAGTGTGGAAAAAACACTTTTTGCACTTGTGATAGTGTTGAAAAACCACTTTTCGCACTTGTGTTAGTGTTGAAAAACCACTTTTCGCACGTGTGTTGGTGCAGGAAACCACTTTTGCACTTGTATTAGTGTGGAAAAAACACTTTTCGCACTTGTGTTAGTGTTGAAAAACCACTTTTCGCACTTGTGTTAGTGTTGAAAAACCACTTTTCGCACTTGTGTTAGTGTTGAAAAACCACTTTTCGCACTTGTGTTAATGTTGAAAAACCACTTTTCGCACTTGTGTTGGTGCAGGAAACCACTTTTGCACTTGTATTAGTGTGGAAAAAACACTTTTCGCACTTGTGTTTGTGTTGAAAAACCATTTTTCGCACTTGTGTTATTGTTGAAAAACAACTTTTCGCACTTGTGTTGGTGCAGGAAACCACTTTTGCACTTGTCGTAGTGTGGGAAAAACACTTTTCGCACTTGTGTTAGTGTTGAAAAACCACTTTTCGCACTTGTGTTAGTGTTGAAAAACCACTTTTCGCACTTGTGTTGGTGCAGGAAACCACTTTTGCACTTGTATTAGTGTGGAAAAAACACTTTTTGCACTTGTGATAGTGTTAAAAAACCACTTTTCGCACTTGTGTTAGTGTTGAAAAACCACTTTTCGCACTTGTGGTGGTGCAGGAAACCACTTTTGCACTTGTATTAGTGTGGAAAAACCACTTTTCGCACTTGTGTTAGTGTTGAAAAACGACTTTTCACACTTGTGTTAGTGTTGAAAAACCACTTTTCGCACTTGTGTTAGTGTTGAAAAACCACTTTTCGCACTTGTGTTGGTGCAGGAAACCACGTTTGCACTTGTATTAGTGTGGAAAAACCACTTTTCGCACTTGTGTTAGTGTTGAAAAACCACTTTTCGCACTTGTGTTAGTGTTGAAAAACCACTTTTCGCACTTGTGTTAGTGTTGAAAAACCACTTTTCGCACTTGTGTTAATGTTGAAAAACCACTTTTCGCACTTGTGTTGGTGCAGGAAACCACTTTTCGCACTTGTGTTAGTGTTGAAAAACCATTTTTCGCACTTGTGTTATTGTTGAAAAACAACTTTTCGCACTTGTGTTGGTGCAGGAAACCACTTTTGCACTTGTAGTAGTGTGGGAAAAACACTTTTCGCACTTGTGTTAGTGTTGAAAAACCACTTTTCGCACTTGTGTTAGTGTTGAAAAACCACTTTTCGCACTTGTGTTGGTGCAGGAAAGCACTTTTGCACTTGTATTAGTGTGGAAAAAACACTTTTTGCACTTGTGATAGTGTTAAAAAACCACTTTTCGCACTTGTGTTAGTGTTGAAAAACCACTTTTCGCACTTGTGTTGGTGCAGGAAACCACTTTTGCACTTGTATTAGTGTGGAAAAACCACTTTTCGCACTTGTGTTAGTGTTGAAAAACGACTTTTCACACTTGTGTTAGTGTTGAAAAACCACTTTTCGCACTTGTGTTAGTGTTGAAAAACCACTTTTCGCACTTGTGTTGGTGCAGGAAACCACGTTTGCACTTGTATTAGTGTGGAAAAACCACTTTTCGCACTTGTGTTAGTGTTGAAAAACCACTTTTCGCACTTGTGTTAGTGTTGAAAAACCACTTTTCGCACTTGTGTTAGTGTTGAAAAACCACTTTTCGCACTTGTGTTAGTGTTGAAAAACCACTTTTCGCACTTGTGTTGGTGCAGGAAACCACTTTTGCACTTGTATTAGTGTGGAAAAAACACTTTTCGCACTTGTGTTAGTGTTGAAAAACCACTTTTCGCACTTGTGTTAGTGTTGCAAAACCAATTTTCGCACTTGTGTTGGTGCAGGAAACCACTTTTGCACTTGTATTAGTGTGGAAAAAACACTTTTCGCACTTGTGTTATTGTTGAAAAACCACTTTTCGCACTTGTGTTGGTGCAGGAAACCACTTTTGCACTTGTATTAGTATGGAAAAAACACTTTTTGCACTTGTGATAGTGTTGAAAAACCACTTTTCGCACTTGTGTTAGTGTTGAAAAACCACTTTTCGCACTTGTGTTGGTGCAGGAAACCACTTTTGCACTTGTATTAGTGTGGAAAAACCACTTTTCGCACTTGTGTTAGTGTTGAAAAACCACTTTTCGCACTTGTGTTAGTGTTGAAAAACCACTTTTCGCACTTGTGTTGGTGCAGGAAACCACTTTTGCACTTGTATTAGTGTGGAAAAACCACTTTTCGCACTTGTGTTAGTGTTGAAAAACCAATTTTCCACTTGTGTTAGTGTTGAAAAACCACTTTTCGCACTTGTGTTGGTGCAGGAAACCACTTTTGCACTTGTATTAGTGTGGAAAAAACACTTTTTGCACTTGTGGATAGTGTGGAAAAACCACTTTTCGCACTTGTGTTGGTGCAGGAAACCACTTTTGCACTTGTATTAGTGTGGAAAAAACACTTTTCGCACTTGTGTTAGTGTTGAAAAACTACTTTTCGCACTTGTGTTAGTGTTGAAAAACCACTTTTCGCACTTGTGTTAGTGTTGAAAAACCACTTTTTGCACTTGTGTTAGTGTTGAAAAACCACTTTTCGCACTTGTGTTGGTGCAGGAAACCACTTTTGCACTTGTATTAGTGTGGAAAAAAACACTTTTTGCACTTGTGATAGTGTTGAAAACCACTTTTCGCACTTGTGTTAGTGTTGAAAAACCACTTTTCGCACTTGTGTTGGTGCAGGAAACCACTTTTGCACTTGTATTAGTGTGGAAAAACCACTTTTCGCACTTGTGTTAGTGTTGAAAAACCACTTTTCGCACTTGTGTTAGTGTTGAAAAACCACTTTTCGCACTTGTGTTGGTGCATGAAACCACTTTTGCACTTGTATTAGTGTGGAAAAAACACTTTTTGCACTTGTGATAGTGTTGAAAAACCACTTTTCACACTTGTGTTAGTGTTGAAAAACCACTTTTCGCACGTGTGTTGGTGCAGGAAACCACTTTTGCACTTGTATTAGTGTCGAAAAAACACTTTTCGCACTTGTGTTAGTGTTGAAAAACCACTTTTCGCACTTGTGTTAGTGTTGAAAAACCACTTTTCGCACTTGTGTTAGTGTTGAAAAACCACTTTTCGCACTTGTGTTAATGTTGAAAAACCACTTTTCGCACTTGTGTTGGTGCAGGAAACCACTTTTGCACTTGTATTAGTGTGGAAAAAACACTTTTCGCACTTGTGTTAGTGTTGAAAAACCATTTTTCGCACTTGTGTTATTGTTGAAAAACAACTGCTCGCCCTTGTGTTGGTGCAGGAAACCTCTTTTGCACTTGTAGTAGTGTGGGAAAAACACTTTTCGCACTTGTGTTAGTGTTGAAAAACCACTTTTCGCACTTGTGTTAGTGTTGAAAAACCACTTTTCGCACTTGTGTTGGTGCAGGAAACCACTTTTGCACTTGTATTAGTGTGGAAAAAACACTTTTCGCACTTGTGTTAGTGTTGAAAAACCAATTTTCCACTTGTGTTAGTGTTGAAAAACCACTTTTCGCACTTGTGTTGGTGCAGGAAACCACTTTTGCACTTGTATTAGTGTGGAAAAAACACTTTTTGCACTTGTGATAGTGTTGAAAAACCACTTTTTGCACTTGTGTTGGTGCAGGAAACCACTTTTGCACTTGTATTAGTGTGGAAAAAACACTTTTCGCAATTGTGTTAGTGTTGAAAAACCACTTTTTCGCACTTGTGTTAGTGTTGAAAAACCACTTTTCGCACTTGTGTTAGTGTTGAAAAACCACTTTTCGCACTTGTGTTGGTGCAGGAAACCACTTTTGCATTTGTATTAGTGTGGAAAAAACACTTTTCGCACTTGTGTTAGTGTTGAAAAACCACTTTTCGCACTTGTGTTAGTGTTGAAAAACCACTTCTCGCACTTGTGTTGGTGCAGGAAACCACTTTTGCACTTGTATTAGTGTGGAAAAAACACTTTTCGCACTTGTGATAGTGTTGAAAAACCACTTTTCACACTTGTGTTAGTGTTGAAAAACCACTTTTCGCACGTGTGTTGGTGCAGGAAACCACTTTTGCACTTGTATTAGTGTCGAAAAAACACTTTTCGCACTTGTGTTAGTGTTGAAAAACCACTTTTCGCACTTGTGTTAGTGTTGAAAAACCACTTTTCGCACTTGTGTTAGTGTTGAAAAACCACTTTTCGCATCTGTGTTAATGTTGAAAAACCACTTTTCGCACTTGTGTTGGTGCAGGAAACCACTTTTGCACTTGTATTAGTGTGGAAAAAACACTTTTCGCACTTGTGTTAGTGTTGAAAAACCATTTTTCGCACTTGTGTTATTGTTGAAAAACAACCTCTCGCCCTTGTGTTGGTGCAGGAAACCTCTTTTGCACTTGTAGTAGTGTGGGAAAAACACTTTTCGCACTTGTGTTAGTGTTGAAAAACCACTTTTCGCACTTGTGTTAGTGTTGAAAAACCACTTTTCGCACTTGTGTTGGTGCAGGAAACCACTTTTGCACTTGTATTAGTGTGGAAAAAACACTTTTCGCACTTGTGTTAGTGTTGAAAAACCAATTTTCCACTTGTGTTAGTGTTGAAAAACCACTTTTCGCACTTGTGTTGGTGCAGGAAACCACTTTTGCACTTGTATTAGTGTGGAAAAAACACTTTTTGCACTTGTGATAGTGTTGAAAAACCACTTTTTGCACTTGTGTTGGTGCAGGGAAACCACTTTTGCACTTGTATTAGTGTGGAAAAAACACTTTTCGCAATTGTGTTAGTGTTGAAAAACCACTTTTCGCACTTGTGTTAGTGTTGAAAAACCACTTTTCGCACTTGTGTTAGTGTTGAAAAACCACTTTTCGCACTTGTGTTGGTGCAGGAAACCACTTTTGCATTTGTATTAGTGTGGAAAAAACACTTTTCGCACTTGTGTTAGTGTTGAAAAACCACTTTTCGCACTTGTGTTAGTGTTGAAAAACCACTCCTCGCACTTGTGTTGGTGCAGGAAACCACTTTTGCACTTGTATTAGTGTGGAAAAAACACTTTTCGCACTTGTGTTAGTGTTGAAAAACCACTTTTCACACTTGTGTTAGTGTTGAAAAACCACTTTTCGCACGTGTGTTGGTGCAGGAAACCACTTTTGCACTTGTATTAGTGTGGAAAAAACACTTTTCGCACTTGTGTTAGTGTTGAAAAACCACTTTTCGCACTTGTGTTAGTGTTGAAAAACCACTTTTCGCACTTGTGTTAGTGTTGAAAACCACTTTTCGCAGTTGTGTTAATGTTGAAAAACCACTTTTCGCACTTGTGTTGGTGCAGGAAACCACTTTTGCACTTGTATTAGTGTAGAAAAAACACTTTTCGCACTTGTGTTAGTGTTGAAAAAACACTTTTTGCACTTGTGTTAGTGTTGAAAAACCACTTTTCGCACTTGTGTTGGTGCAGGAAACCACTTTTGCACTTGTATTAGTGTGGAAAAAACACTTTTTGCACTTGTGATAGTGTTGAAAAACCACTTTTCGCACTTGTGTTGGTGCAGGAAACCACTTTTGCACTTGTATTAGTGTGGAAAAACCACTTTTCGCACTTGTGTTAGTGTTGAAAAACCACTTTTCGCACTTGTGTTAGTGTTGAAAAACCACTTTTCGCACTTGTGTTGGTGCATGAAACCACTTTTGCACTTGTATTAGTGTGGAAAAAACACTTTTTGCACTTGTGATAGTGTTGAAAAACCACTTTTCGCACTTGTGTTAGTGTTGAAAAACCACTTTTCGCACGTGTGTTGGTGCAGGAAACCACTTTTGCACTTGTATTAGTGTCGAAAAAACACTTTTCGCACTTGTGTTAGTGTTGAAAAACCACTTTTCGCACTTGTGTTAGTGTTGAAAAACCACTTTTCGCACTTGTGTTAGTGTTGTAAAACCACTTTTCGCACTTGTGTTAATGTTGAAAAACCACTTTTCGCACTTGTGTTGGTGCAGGAAACCACTTTTGCACTTGTATTAGTGTGGAAAATACACTTTTCGCACTTGTGTTAGTGTTGAAAAACCATTTTTCGCACTTGTGTTATTGTTGAAAAACAACTCCTCGCACTTGTGTTGGTGCAGGAAACCACTTTTGCACTTGTAGTAGTGTGGGAAAAACACTTTTCGCACTTGTGTTAGTGTTGAAAAACCACTTTTCGCACTTGTGTTAGTGTTGAAAAACCACTTTTCGCACTTGTGTTGGTGCAGGAAACCACTTTTGCACTTGTATTAGTGTGGAAAAAACACTTTTCGCACTTGTGTTAGTGTTGAAAAACCAATTTTCCACTTGTGTTAGTGTTGAAAAACCACTTTTCGCACTTGTGTTGGTGCAGGAAACCACTTTTGCACTTGTATTAGTGTGGAAAAAACACTTTTTGCACTTGTGATAGTGTTGAAAAACCACTTTTCGCACTTGTGTTGGTGCAGGAAACCACTTTTGCACTTGTAGTAGTGTGGGAAAAACACTTTTCGCACTTGTGTTAGTGTTGAAAAACCACTTTTCGCACTTGTGTTAGTGTTGAAAAACCACTTTTCGCACTTGTGTTGGTGCAGGAAACCACTTTTGCACTTGTATTAGTGTGGAAAAAACACTTTTCGCACTTGTGTTAGTGTTGAAAAACCAATTTTCCACTTGTGTTAGTGTTGAAAAACCACTTTTCGCACTTGTGTTGGTGCAGGAAACCACTTTTGCACTTGTATTAGTGTGGAAAAAACACTTTTTGCACTTGTGATAGTGTTGAAAAACCACTTTTCGCACTTGTGTTGGTGCAGGAAACCACTTTTGCATTTGTATTAGTGTGGAAAAAACACTTTTCGCACTTGTGTTAGTGTTGAAAAACCACTTTTCGCACTTGTGTTAGTGTTGAAAAACCAACTCTCGCACTTGTGTTGGTGCAGGAAACCACTTTTGCACTTGTATTAGTGTGGAAAAAACACTTTTCGCACTTGTGATAGTGTTGAAAAACCACTTTTCGCACTTGTGTTAGTGTTGAAAAACCACTTTTCGCACGTGTGTTGGTGCAGGAAACCACTTTTGCACTTGTATTAGTGTGGAAAAAACACTTTTCGCACTTGTGTTAGTGTTGAAAAACCACTTTTCGCACTTGTGTTAGTGTTGAAAAACCACTTTTCGCACTTGTGTTAGTGTTGAAAAACCACTTTTCGCACTTGTGTTAATGTTGAAAAACCACTTTTCGCACTTGTGTTGGTGCAGGAAACCACTTTTGCACTTGTATTAGTGTGGAAAAAACACTTTTCGCACTTGTGTTAGTGTTGAAAAACCATTTTTCACACTTGTGTTATTGTTGAAAAACAACTTTTCGCACTTGTGTTGGTGCAGGAAACCACTTTTGCACTTGTCGTAGTGTGGGAAAAACACTTTTCGCACTTGTGTTAGTGTTGAAAAACCACTTTTCGCACTTGTGTTAGTGTTGAAAAACCACTTTTCGCACTTGTGTTGGTGCAGGAAACCACTTTTGCACTTGTATTAGTGTGGAAAAAACACTTTTTGCACTTGTGATAGTGTTAAAAAACCACTTTTCGCACTTGTGTTAGTGTTGAAAAACCACTTTTCGCACTTGTGTTGGTGCAGGAAACCACTTTTGCACTTGTATTAGTGTGGAAAAACCACTTTTCACACTTGTGTTAGTGTTGAAAAACGACTTTTCACACTTGTGTTAGTGTTGAAAAACCACTTTTCGCACTTGTGTTAGTGTTGAAAAACCACTTTTCGCACTTGTGTTGGTGCAGGAAACCACGTTTGCACTTGTATTAGTGTGGAAAAACCACTTTTCGCACTTGTGTTAGTGTTGAAAAACCACTTTTCGCACTTGTGTTAGTGTTTAAAAACCACTTTTCGCACTTGTGTTAGTGTTGAAAAACCACTTTTCGCACTTGTGTTAATGTTGAAAAACCACTTTTCGCACTTGTGTTGGTGCAGGAAACCACTTTTCGCACTTGTGTTAGTGTTGAAAAACCATTTTTCGCACTTGTGTTATTGTTGAAAAACAACTTTTCGCACTTGTGTTGGTGCAGGAAACCACTTTTGCACTTGTAGTAGTGTGGGAAAAACACTTTTCGCACTTGTGTTAGTGTTGAAAAACCACTTTTCGCACTTGTGTTAGTGTTGAAAAACCACTTTTCGCACTTGTGTTGGTGCAGGAAACCACTTTTGCACTTGTATTAGTGTGGAAAAAACACTTTTTGCACTTGTGATAGTGTTAAAAAACCACTTTTCGCACTTGTGTTAGTGTTGAAAAACCACTTTTCGCACTTGTGTTGGTGCAGGAAACCACTTTTGCACTTGTATTAGTGTGGAAAAACCACTTTTCGCACTTGTGTTAGTGTTGAAAAACGACTTTTCACACTTGTGTTAGTGTTGAAAAACCACTTTTCGCACTTGTGTTAGTGTTGAAAAACCACTTTTCGCACTTGTGTTGGTGCAGGAAACCACGTTTGCACTTGTATTAGTGTGGAAAAACCACTTTTCGCACTTGTGTTCGTGTTGAAAAACCACTTTTCGCACTTGTGTTAGTGTTGAAAAACCACTTTTCGCACTTGTGTTAGTGTTGAAAAACCACTTTTCGCACTTGTGTTAGTGTTGAAAAACCACTTTTCGCACTTGTGTTGGTGCAGGAAACCACTTTTGCACTTGTATTAGTGTGGAAAAAACACTTTTCGCACTTGTGTTAGTGTTGAAAAACCACTTTTCGCACTTGTGTTAGTGTTGAAAAACCAATTTTCGCACTTGTGTTGGTGCAGGAAACCACTTTTGCACTTGTATTAGTGTGGAAAAAACACTTTTCGCACTTGTGTTAGTGTTGAAAACCACTTTTCGCACTAGTGTTAGTGTTGAAAAACCACTTTTCGCACTTGTGTTGGTGCAGGAAACCACTTTTGCACTTGTATTAGTATGGAAAAAACACTTTTTGCACTTGTGATAGTGTTGAAAAACCACTTTTCGCACTTGTGTTAGTGTTGAAAAACCACTTTTCGCACTTGTGTTGGTGCAGGAAACCACTTTTGCACTTGTATTAGTGTGGAAAAACCACTTTTCGCACTTGTGTTAGTGTTGAAAAACCACTTTTCGCACTTGTGTTAGTGTTGAAAAACCACTTTTCGCACTTGTGTTGGTGCAGGAAACCACTTTTGCACTTGTATTAGTGTGGAAAAACCACTTTTCGCACTTGTGTTAGTGTTGAAAAACCAATTTTCCACTTGTGTTAGTGTTGAAAAACCACTTTTCGCACTTGTGTTGGTGCAGGAAACCACTTTTGCACTTGTATTAGTGTGGAAAAAACACTTTTTGCACTTGTGATAGTGTGGAAAAACCACTTTTCGCACTTGTGTTGGTGCAGGAAACCACTTTTGCACTTGTATTAGTGTGGAAAAAACACTTTTCGCACTTGTGTTAGTGTTGAAAAACCACTTTTCGCACTTGTGTTAGTGTTGAAAAACCACTTTTCGCACTTGTGTTAGTGTTGAAAAACCACTTTTTGCACTTGTGTTAGTGTTGAAAAACCACTTTTCGCACTTGTGTTGGTGCAGGAAACCACTTTTGCACTTGTATTAGTGTGGAAAAAACACTTTTTGCACTTGTGATAGTGTTGAAAAACCACTTTTCGCACTTGTGTTAGTGTTGAAAAACCACTTTTCACACTTGTGTTGGTGCAGGAAACCACTTTTGCACTTGTATTAGTGTGGAAAAACCACTTTTCGCACTTGTGTTAGTGTTGAAAAACCACTTTTCGCACTTGTGTTAGTGTTGAAAAACCACTTTTCGCACTTGTGTTGGTGCATGAAACCACTTTTGCACTTGTATTAGTGTGGAAAAAACACTTTTTGCACTTGTGATAGTGTTGAAAAACCACTTTTCGCACTTGTGTTAGTGTTGAAAAACCACTTTTCGCATGTGTGTTGGTGCAGGAAACCACTTTTGCACTTGTATTAGTGTTGAAAAAACACTTTTCGCACTTGTGTTAGTGTTGAAAAACCACTTTTCGCACTTGTGTTAGTGTTGAAAAACCACTTTTCGCACTTGTGTTAGTGTTGAAAAACCACTTTTCGCACTTGTGTTAATGTTGAAAAACCACTTTTCGCACTTGTGTTGGTGCAGGAAACCACTTTTGCACTTGTATTAGTGTGGAAAAAACACTTTTCGCACTTGTGTTAGTGTTGAAAAACCATTTTTCGCACTTGTGTTATTGTTGAAAAACAACTTCTCGCACTTGTGTTGGTGCAGGAAACCTCTTTTGCACTTGTAGTAGTGTGGGAAAAACACTTTTCGCACTTGTGTTAGTGTTGAAAAACCACTTTTCGCACTTGTGTTAGTGTTGAAAAACCACTTTTCGCACTTGTGTTGGTGCAGGAAACCACTTTTGCACTTGTATTAGTGTGGAAAAAACACTTTTCGCACTTGTGTTAGTGTTGAAAAACCAATTTTCCACTTGTGTTAGTGTTGAAAAACCACTTTTCGCACTTGTGTTGGTGCAGGAAACCACTTTTGCACTTGTATTAGTGTGGAAAAAACACTTTTTGCACTTGTGATAGTGTTGAAAAACCACTTTTTGCACTTGTGTTGGTGCAGGAAACCACTTTTGCACTTGTATTAGTGTGGAAAAAACACTTTTCGCAATTGCGTTAGTGTTGAAAAACCACTTTTCGCACTTGTGTTAGTGTTGAAAAACCACTTTTCGCACTTGTGTTAGTGTTGAAAAACCACTTTTCGCACTTGTGTTGGTGCAGGAAACCACTTTTGCATTTGTATTAGTGTGGAAAAAACACTTTTCGCACTTGTGTTAGTGTTGAAAAACCACTTTTCGCACTTGTGTTAGTGTTGAAAAACCACCTCTCGCACTTGTGTTGGTGCAGGAAACCACTTTTGCACTTGTATTAGTGTGGAAAAAACACTTTTCGCACTTGTGTTAGTGTTGAAAAACCACTTTTCGCACTTGTGTTAGTGTTGAAAAACCACTTTTCGCACGTGTGTTGGTGCAGGAAACCACTTTTGCACTTGTATTAGTGTGGAAAAAACACTTTTCGCACTTGTGTTAGTGTTGAAAAACCACTTTTCGCACTTGTGTTAGTGTTGAAAAACCACTTTTCGCACTTGTGTTAGTGTTGAAAACCACTTTTCGCACTTGTGTTAATGTTGAAAAACCACTTTTCGCACTTGTGTTGGTGCAGGAAACCACTTTTGCACTTGTATTAGTGTGGAAAAAAACTTTTCGCACTTGTGTTAGTGTTGAAAAAACACTTTTTGCACTTGTGTTAGTGTTGAAAAACCACTTTTCGCACTTGTGTTGGTGCAGGAAACCACTTTTGCACTTGTATTAGTGTGGAAAAAACACTTTTTGCACTTGTGATAGTGTTGAAAAACCACTTTTCGCACTTGTGTTAGTGTTGAAAAACTACTTTTCGCACTTGTGTTGGTGCAGGAAACCACTTTTGCACTTGTATTAGTGTGGAAAAACCACTTTTCGCACTTGTGTTAGTGTTGAAAAACCACTTTTCGCACTTGTGTTAGTGTTGAAAAACCACTTTTCGCACGTGTGTTGGTGCAGGAAACCACTTTTGCACTTGTATTAGTGTCGAAAAAACACTTTTCGCACTTGTGTTAGTGTTGAAAAACCACTTTTCGCACTTGTGTTAGTGTTGAAAAACCACTTTTCGCACTTGTGTTAGTGTTGTAAAACCACTTTTCGCACTTGTGTTAATGTTGAAAAACCACTTTTCGCACTTGTGTTGGTGCAGGAAACCACTTTTGCACTTGTATTAGTGTGGAAAAAACACTTTTCGCACTTGTGTTAGTGTTGAAAAACCATTTTTCGCACTTGTGTTATTGTTGAAAAACAACCTCTCGCACTTGTGTTGGTGCAGGAAACCACTTTTGCACTTGTAGTAGTGTGGGAAAAACACTTTTCGCACTTGTGTTAGTGTTGAAAAACCACTTTTCGCACTTGTGTTAGTGTTGAAAAACCACTTTTCGCACTTGTGTTGGTGCAGGAAACCACTTTTGCACTTGTATTAGTGTGGAAAAAACACTTTTCGCACTTGTGTTAGTGTTGAAAAACCAATTTTCCACTTGTGTTAGTGTTGAAAAACCACTTTTCGCACTTGTGTTGGTGCAGGAAACCACTTTTGCACTTGTATTAGTGTGGAAAAAACACTTTTTGCACTTGTGATAGTGTTGAAAAACCACTTTTCGCACTTGTGTTGGTGCAGGAAACCACTTTTGCACTTGTATTAGTGTGGAAAAAACACTTTTCGCAATTGTGTTAGTGTTGAAAAACCACTTTTCGCACTTGTGTTAGTGTTGAAAAACCACTTTTCGCACTTGTGTTAGTGTTGAAAAACCACTTTTCGCACTTGTGTTGGTGCAGGAAACCACTTTTGCATTTGTATTAGTGTGGAAAAAACACTTTTCGCACTTGTGTTAGTGTTGAAAAACCACTTTTCGCACTTGTGTTAGTGTTGAAAAACCACTTCTCGCACTTGTGTTGGTGCAGGAAACCACTTTTGCACTTGTATTAGTGTGGAAAAAACACTTTTCGCACTTGTGTTAGTGTTGAAAAACCACTTTTCGCACTTGTGTTAGTGTTGAAAAACCACTTTTCCCACGTGTGTTGGTGCAGGAAACCACTTTTGCACTTGTATTAGTGTGGAAAAAACACTTTTCGCACTTGTGTTAGTGTTGAAAAACCACTTTTCGCACTTGTGTTAGTGTTGAAAAACCACTTTTCGCACTTGTGTTAATGTTGAAAAACCACTTTTCGCACTTGTGTTGGTGCAGGAAACCACTTTTGCACTTGTATTAGTGTGGAAAAAACACTTTTCGCACTTGTGTTAGTGTTGAAAAAACACTTTTTGCACTTGTGTTAGTGTTGAAAAACCACTTTTCGCACTTGTGTTGGTGCAGGAAACCACTTTTGCACTTGTATTAGTGTGGAAAAAACACTTTTTGCACTTGTGATAGTGTTGAAAAACCACTTTTCGCACTTGTGTTAGTGTTGAAAAACCACTTTTCGCACTTGTGTTGGTGCAGGAAACCACTTTTTCACTTGTATTAGTGTGGAAAAACCACTTTTCGCACTTGTGTTAGTGTTGAAAAACCACTTTTCGCACTTGTGTTAGTGTTGAAAAACCACTTTTCGCACTTGTGTTGGTGCATGAAACCACTTTTGCACTTGTATTAGTGTGGAAAAAACACTTTTTGCACTTGTGATAGTGTTGAAAAACCACTTTTCGCACTTGTGTTAGTGTTGAAAAACCACTTTTCGCACGTGTGTTGGTGCAGGAAACCACTTTTCGCACGTGTGTTGGTGCAGGAAACCACTTTTGCACTTGTATTAGTGTCGAAAAAACACTTTTCGCACTTGTGTTAGTGTTGAAAAACCACTTTTCGCACTTGTGTTAGTGTTGAAAAACCACTTTTCGCACTTGTGTTAGTGTTGAAAAACCACTTTTTGCACTTGTGTTAGTGTTGAAAAACCACTTTTCGCACTTGTGTTGGTGCAGGAAACCACTTTTGCACTTGTATTAGTGTGGAAAAAACACTTTTTGCACTTGTGATAGTGTTGAAAAACCACTTTTCGCACTTGTGTTAGTGTTGAAAAACCACTTTTCGCACTTGTGTTGGTGCAGGAAACCACTTTTGCACTTGTATTAGAGTGGAAAAACCACTTTTCGCACTTGTGTTAGTGTTGAAAAACCACTTTTCGCACTTGTGTTAGTGTTGAAAAACCACTTTTCGCACTTGTGTTGGTGCATGAAACCACTTTTGCACTTGTATTAGTGTGGAAAAAACACTTTTTGCACTTGTGATAGTGTTGAAAAACCACTTTTCGCACTTGTGTTAGTGTTGAAAAACCACTTTTCGCACTTGTGTTGGTGCAGGAAACCACTTTTGCACTTGTATTAGTGTGGAAAAACCACTTTTCGCACTTGTGTTAGTGTTGAAAAACCACTTTTCGCACTTGTGTTAGTGTTGAAAAACCACTTTTCGCACTTGTGTTGGTGCATGAAACCACTTTTGCACTTGTATTAGTGTGGAAAAAACACTTTTTGCACTTGTGATAGTGTTGAAAAACCACTTTTCACACTTGTGTTAGTGTTGAAAAACCACTTTTCGCACGTGTGTTGGTGCAGGAAACCACTTTTGCACTTGTATTAGTGTCGAAAAAACACTTTTCGCACTTGTGTTAGTGTTGAAAAACCACTTTTCGCACTTGTGTTAGTGTTGAAAAACCACTTTTCGCACTTGTGTTAGTGTTGAAAAACCACTTTTCGCACTTGTGTTAATGTTGAAAAACCACTTTTCGCACTTGTGTTGGTGCAGGAAACCACTTTTGCACTTGTATTAGTGTGGAAAAAACACTTTTCGCACTTGTGTTAGTGTTGAAAAACCATTTTTCGCACTTGTGTTATTGTTGAAAAACAACTTCTCGCCCTTGTGTTGGTGCAGGAAACCTCTTTTGCACTTGTAGTAGTGTGGGAAAAACACTTTTCGCACTTGTGTTAGTGTTGAAAAACCACTTTTCGCACTTGTGTTAGTGTTGAAAAACCACTTTTCGCACTTGTGTTGGTGCAGGAAACCACTTTTGCACTTGTATTAGTGTGGAAAAAACACTTTTCGCACTTGTGTTAGTGTTGAAAAACCAATTTTCCACTTGTGTTAGTGTTGAAAAACCACTTTTCGCACTTGTGTTGGTGCAGGAAACCACTTTTGCACTTGTATTAGTGTGGAAAAAACACTTTTTGCACTTGTGATAGTGTTGAAAAACCACTTTTTGCACTTGTGTTGGTGCAGGAAACCACTTTTGCACTTGTATTAGTGTGGAAAAACACTTTTCGCAATTGTGTTAGTGTTGAAAAACCACTTTTCGCACTTGTGTTAGTGTTGAAAAACCACTTTTCGCACTTGTGTTAGTGTTGAAAAACCACTTTTCGCACTTGTGTTGGTGCAGGAAACCACTTTTGCATTTGTATTAGTGTGGAAAAAACACTTTTCGCACTTGTGTTAGTGTTGAAAAACCACTTTTCGCACTTGTGTTAGTGTTGAAAAACCACTGCTCGCACTTGTGTTGGTGCAGGAAACCACTTTTGCACTTGTATTAGTGTGGAAAAAACACTTTTCGCACTTGTGATAGTGTTGAAAAACCACTTTTCACACTTGTGTTAGTGTTGAAAAACCACTTTTCGCACGTGTGTTGGTGCAGGAAACCACTTTTGCACTTGTATTAGTGTCGAAAAAACACTTTTCGCACTTGTGTTAGTGTTGAAAAACCACTTTTCGCACTTGTGTTAGTGTTGAAAAACCACTTTTCGCACTTGTGTTAGTGTTGAAAAACCACTTTTCGCACTTGTGTTAATGTTGAAAAACCACTTTTCGCACTTGTGTTGGTGCAGGAAACCACTTTTGCACTTGTATTAGTGTGGAAAAAACACTTTTCGCACTTGTGTTAGTGTTGAAAAACCATTTTTCGCACTTGTGTTATTGTTGAAAAACAACCTCTCGCCCTTGTGTTGGTGCAGG
The DNA here is from genome assembly GCF_964187855.1 of Myxine glutinosa. Taxonomy (NCBI): domain Eukaryota; kingdom Metazoa; phylum Chordata; class Myxini; order Myxiniformes; family Myxinidae; genus Myxine; species Myxine glutinosa. Next base: position 140,468 of record NW_027616740.1, read on the forward strand.
AAACCTCTTTTGCACTTGTAGTAGTGTGGGAAAAACACTTTTCGCACTTGTGTTAGTGTTGAAAAACCACTTTTCGCACTTGTGTTAGTGTTGAAAAACCACTTTTCGCACTTGTGTTGGTGCAGGAAACCACTTTTGCACTTGTATTAGTGTGGAAAAAACACTTTTCGCACTTGTGTTAGTGTTGAAAAACCAATTTTCCACTTGTGTTAGTGTTGAAAAACCACTTTTTGCACTTGTGTTGGTGCAGGAAACCACTTTTGCACTTGTATTAGTGTGGAAAAAACACTTTTTGCACTTGTGATAGTGTTGAAAAACCACTTTTTGCACTTGTGTTGGTGCAGGAAACCACTTTTGCACTTGTATTAGTGTGGAAAAAACACTTTTCGCAATTGTGTTAGTGTTGAAAAACCACTTTTCGCACTTGTGTTAGTGTTGAAAAACCACTTTTCGCACTTGTGTTAGTGTTGAAAAACCACTTTTCGCACTTGTGTTGGTGCAGGAAACCACTTTTGCATTTGTATTAGTGTGGAAAAAACACTTTTCGCACTTGTGTTAGTGTTGAAAAACCACTTTTCGCACTTGTGTTAGTGTTGAAAAACCACTTCTCGCACTTGTGTTGGTGCAGGAAACCACTTTTGCACTTGTATTAGTGTGGAAAAAACACTTTTCGCACTTGTGTTAGTGTTGAAAAACCACTTTTCACACTTGTGTTAGTGTTGAAAAACCACTTTTCGCACGTGTGTTGGTGCAGGAAACCACTTTTGCACTTGTATTAGTGTGGAAAAAACACTTTTCGCACTTGTGTTAGTGTTGAAAAACCACTTTTCGCACTTGTGTTAGTGTTGAAAAACCACTTTTCGCACTTGTGTTAGTGTTGAAAACCACTTTTCGCAGTTGTGTTAATGTTGAAAAATCACTTTTCGCACTTGTGTTGGTGCAGGAAACCACTTTTGCACTTGTATTAGTGTAGAAAAAACACTTTTCGCACTTGTGTTAGTGTTGAAAAAACACTTTTTGCACTTGTGTTAGTGTTGAAAAACCACTTTTCGCACTTGTGTTGGTGCAGGAAACCACTTTTGCACTTGTATTAGTGTGGAAAAAACACTTTTTGCACTTGTGATAGTGTTGAAAAACCACTTTTCGCACTTGTGTTGGTGCAGGAAACCACTTTTGCACTTGTATTAGTGTGGAAAAACCACTTTTCGCACTTGTGTTAGTGTTGAAAAACCACTTTTCGCACTTGTGTTAGTGTTGAAAAACCACTTTTCGCACTTGTGTTGGTGCATGAAACCACTTTTGCACTTGTATTAGTGTGGAAAAAACACTTTTTGCACTTGTGATAGTGTTGAAATCCACTTTTCGCACTTGTGTTAGTGTTGAAAAACCACTTTTCGCACGTGTGTTGGTGCAGGAAACCACTTTTGCACTTGTATTAGTGTCGAAAAAACACTTTTCGCACTTGTGTTAGTGTTGAAAAACCACTTTTCGCACTTGTGTTAGTGTTGAAAAACCACTTTTCGCACTTGTGTTAGTGTTGTAAAACCACTTTTCGCACTTGTGTTAATGTTGAAAAACCACTTTTCGCACTTGTGTTGGTGCAGGAAACCACTTTTGCACTTGTATTAGTGTGGAAAATACACTTTTCGCACTTGTGTTAGTGTTGAAAAACCATTTTTCGCACTTGTGTTATTGTTGAAAAACAACTCTCGCACTTGTGTTGGTGCAGGAAACCACTTTTGCACTTGTAGTAGTGTGGGAAAAACACTTTTCGCACTTGTGTTAGTGTTGAAAAACCACTTTTCGCACTTGTGTTAGTGTTGAAAAACCACTTTTCGCACTTGTGTTGGTGCAGGAAACCACTTTTGCACTTGTATTAGTGTGGAAAAAACACTTTTCGCACTTGTGTTAGTGTTGAAAAACCAATTTTCCACTTGTGTTAGTGTTGAAAAACCACTTTTCGCACTTGTGTTGGTGCAGGAAACCACTTTTGCACTTGTATTAGTGTGGAAAAAACACTTTTTGCACTTGTGATAGTGTTGAAAAACCACTTTTCGCACTTGTGTTGGTGCAGGAAACCACTTTTGCACTTGTAGTAGTGTGGGAAAAACACTTTTCGCACTTGTGTTAGTGTTGAAAAACCACTTTTCGCACTTGTGTTAGTGTTGAAAAACCACTTTTCGCACTTGTGTTGGTGCAGGAAACCACTTTTGCACTTGTATTAGTGTGGAAAAAACACTTTTCGCACTTGTGTTAGTGTTGAAAAACCAATTTTCCACTTGTGTTAGTGTTGAAAAACCACTTTTCGCACTTGTGTTGGTGCAGGAAACCACTTTTGCACTTGTATTAGTGTGGAAAAAACACTTTTTGCACTTGTGATAGTGTTGAAAAACCACTTTTCGCACTTGTGTTGGTGCAGGAAACCACTTTTGCATTTGTATTAGTGTGGAAAAAACACTTTTCGCACTTGTGTTAGTGTTGAAAAACCACTTTTCGCACTTGTGTTAGTGTTGAAAAACCACTTCTCGCACTTGTGTTGGTGCAGGAAACCACTTTTGCACTTGTATTAGTGTGGAAAAAACACTTTTCGCACTTGTGATAGTGTTGAAAAACCACTTTTCGCACTTGTGTTAGTGTTGAAAAACCACTTTTCGCACGTGTGTTGGTGCAGGAAACCACTTTTGCACTTGTATTAGTGTGGAAAAAACACTTTTCGCACTTGTGTTAGTGTTGAAAAACCACTTTTCGCACTTGTGTTAGTGTTGAAAAACCACTTTTCGCACTTGTGTTAGTGTTGAAAAACCACTTTTCGCACTTGTGTTAATGTTGAAAAACCACTTTTCGCACTTGTGTTGGTGCAGGAAACCACTTTTGCACTTGTATTAGTGTGGAAAAAACACTTTTCGCACTTGTGTTAGTGTTGAAAAACCATTTTTCACACTTGTGTTATTGTTGAAAAACAACTTTTCGCACTTGTGTTGGTGCAGGAAACCACTTTTGCACTTGTCGTAGTGTGGGAAAAACACTTTTCGCACTTGTGTTAGTGTTGAAAAACCACTTTTCGCACTTGTGTTAGTGTTGAAAAACCACTTTTCGCACTTGTGTTGGTGCAGGAAACCACTTTTGCACTTGTATTAGTGTGGAAAAAACACTTTTTGCACTTGTGATAGTGTTAAAAAACCACTTTTCGCACTTGTGTTAGTGTTGAAAAACCACTTTTCGCACTTGTGTTGGTGCAGGAAACCACTTTTGCACTTGTATTAGTGTGGAAAAACCACTTTTCGCACTTGTGTTAGTGTTGAAAAACGACTTTTCACACTTGTGTTAGTGTTGAAAAACCACTTTTCGCACTTGTGTTAGTGTTGAAAAACCACTTTTCGCACTTGTGTTGGTGCAGGAAACCACGTTTGCACTTGTATTAGTGTGGAAAAACCACTTTTCGCACTTGTGTTAGTGTTGAAAAACCACTTTTCGCACTTGTGTTAGTGTTTAAAAACCACTTTTCGCACTTGTGTTAGTGTTGAAAAACCACTTTTCGCACTTGTGTTAATGTTGAAAAACCACTTTTCGCACTTGTGTTGGTGCAGGAAACCACTTTTCGCACTTGTGTTAGTGTTGAAAAACCATTTTTCGCACTTGTGTTATTGTTGAAAAACAACTTTTCGCACTTGTGTTGGTGCAGGAAACCACTTTTGCACTTGTAGTAGTGTGGGAAAAACACTTTTCGCACTTGTGTTAGTGTTGAAAAACCACTTTTCGCACTTGTGTTAGTGTTGAAAAACCACTTTTCGCACTTGTGTTGGTGCAGGAAACCACTTTTGCACTTGTATTAGTGTGGAAAAAACACTTTTTGCACTTGTGATAGTGTTAAAAAACCACTTTTCGCACTTGTGTTAGTGTTGAAAAACCACTTTTCGCACTTGTGTTGGTGCAGGAAACCACTTTTGCACTTGTATTAGTGTGGAAAAACCACTTTTCGCACTTGTGTTAGTGTTGAAAAACGACTTTTCACACTTGTGTTAGTGTTGAAAAACCACTTTTCGCACTTGTGTTAGTGTTGAAAAACCACTTTTCGCACTTGTGTTGGTGCAGGAAACCACGTTTGCACTTGTATTAGTGTGGAAAAACCACTTTTCGCACTTGTGTTCGTGTTGAAAAACCACTTTTCGCACTTGTGTTAGTGTTGAAAAACCACTTTTCGCACTTGTGTTAGTGTTGAAAAACCACTTTTCGCACTTGTGTTAGTGTTGAAAAACCACTTTTCGCACTTGTGTTGGTGCAGGAAACCACTTTTGCACTTGTATTAGTGTGGAAAAAACACTTTTCGCACTTGTGTTAGTGTTGAAAAACCACTTTTCGCACTTGTGTTAGTGTTGAAAAACCAATTTTCGCACTTGTGTTGGTGCAGGAAACCACTTTTGCACTTGTATTAGTGTGGAAAAAACACTTTTCGCACTTGTGTTAGTGTTGAAAACCACTTTTCGCACTAGTGTTAGTGTTGAAAAACCACTTTTCGCACTTGTGTTGGTGCAGGAAACCACTTTTGCACTTGTATTAGTATGGAAAAAACACTTTTTGCACTTGTGATAGTGTTGAAAAACCACTTTTCGCACTTGTGTTAGTGTTGAAAAACCACTTTTCGCACTTGTGTTGGTGCAGGAAACCACTTTTGCACTTGTATTAGTGTGGAAAAACCACTTTTCGCACTTGTGTTAGTGTTGAAAAACCACTTTTCGCACTTGTGTTAGTGTTGAAAAACCACTTTTCGCACTTGTGTTGGTGCAGGAAACCACTTTTGCACTTGTATTAGTGTGGAAAAACCACTTTTCGCACTTGTGTTAGTGTTGAAAAACCAATTTTCCACTTGTGTTAGTGTTGAAAAACCACTTTTCGCACTTGTGTTGGTGCAGGAAACCACTTTTGCACTTGTATTAGTGTGGAAAAAACACTTTTTGCACTTGTGATAGTGTGGAAAAACCACTTTTCGCACTTGTGTTGGTGCAGGAAACCACTTTTGCACTTGTATTAGTGTGGAAAAAACACTTTTCGCACTTGTGTTAGTGTTGAAAAACCACTTTTCGCACTTGTGTTAGTGTTGAAAAACCACTTTTCGCACTTGTGTTAGTGTTGAAAAACCACTTTTTGCACTTGTGTTAGTGTTGAAAAACCACTTTTCGCACTTGTGTTGGTGCAGGAAACCACTTTTGCACTTGTATTAGTGTGGAAAAAACACTTTTTGCACTTGTGATAGTGTTGAAAAACCACTTTTCGCACTTGTGTTAGTGTTGAAAAACCACTTTTCACACTTGTGTTGGTGCAGGAAACCACTTTTGCACTTGTATTAGTGTGGAAAAACCACTTTTCGCACTTGTGTTAGTGTTGAAAAACCACTTTTCGCACTTGTGTTAGTGTTGAAAAACCACTTTTCGCACTTGTGTTGGTGCATGAAACCACTTTTGCACTTGTATTAGTGTGGAAAAAACACTTTTTGCACTTGTGATAGTGTTGAAAAACCACTTTTCGCACTTGTGTTAGTGTTGAAAAACCACTTTTCGCATGTGTGTTGGTGCAGGAAACCACTTTTGCACTTGTATTAGTGTTGAAAAAACACTTTTCGCACTTGTGTTAGTGTTGAAAAACCACTTTTCGCACTTGTGTTAGTGTTGAAAAACCACTTTTCGCACTTGTGTTAGTGTTGAAAAACCACTTTTCGCACTTGTGTTAATGTTGAAAAACCACTTTTCGCACTTGTGTTGGTGCAGGAAACCACTTTTGCACTTGTATTAGTGTGGAAAAAACACTTTTCGCACTTGTGTTAGTGTTGAAAAACCATTTTTCGCACTTGTGTTATTGTTGAAAAACAACTTCTCGCACTTGTGTTGGTGCAGGAAACCTCTTTTGCACTTGTAGTAGTGTGGGAAAAACACTTTTCGCACTTGTGTTAGTGTTGAAAAACCACTTTTCGCACTTGTGTTAGTGTTGAAAAACCACTTTTCACACTTGTGTTGGTGCAGGAAACCACTTTTGCACTTGTATTAGTGTGGAAAAAACACTTTTCGCACTTGTGTTAGTGTTGAAAAACCAATTTTCCACTTGTGTTAGTGTTGAAAAACCACTTTTCGCACTTGTGTTGGTGCAGGAAACCACTTTTGCACTTGTATTAGTGTGGAAAAAACACTTTTTGCACTTGTGATAGTGTTGAAAAACCACTTTTTGCACTTGTGTTGGTGCAGGAAACCACTTTTGCACTTGTATTAGTGTGGAAAAAACACTTTTCGCAATTGCGTTAGTGTTGAAAAACCACTTTTCGCACTTGTGTTAGTGTTGAAAAACCACTTTTCGCACTTGTGTTAGTGTTGAAAAACCACTTTTCGCACTTGTGTTGGTGCAGGAAACCACTTTTGCATTTGTATTAGTGTGGAAAAAACACTTTTCGCACTTGTGTTAGTGTTGAAAAACCACTTTTCGCACTTGTGTTAGTGTTGAAAAACCACTTCTCGCACTTGTGTTGGTGCAGGAAACCACTTTTGCACTTGTATTAGTGTGGAAAAAACACTTTTCGCACTTGTGTTAGTGTTGAAAAACCACTTTTCGCACTTGTGTTAGTGTTGAAAAACCACTTTTCGCACGTGTGTTGGTGCAGGAAACCACTTTTGCACTTGTATTAGTGTGGAAAAAACACTTTTCGCACTTGTGTTAGTGTTGAAAAACCACTTTTCGCACTTGTGTTAGTGTTGAAAAACCACTTTTCGCACTTGTGTTAGTGTTGAAAACCACTTTTCGCACTTGTGTTAATGTTGAAAAACCACTTTTCGCACTTGTGTTGGTGCAGGAAACCACTTTTGCACTTGTATTAGTGTGGAAAAAAACTTTTCGCACTTGTGTTAGTGTTGAAAAAACACTTTTTGCACTTGTGTTAGTGTTGAAAAACCACTTTTCGCACTTGTGTTGGTGCAGGAAACCACTTTTGCACTTGTATTAGTGTGGAAAAAACACTTTTTGCACTTGTGATAGTGTTGAAAAACCACTTTTCGCACTTGTGTTAGTGTTGAAAAACTACTTTTCGCACTTGTGTTGGTGCAGGAAACCACTTTTGCACTTGTATTAGTGTGGAAAAACCACTTTTCGCACTTGTGTTAGTGTTGAAAAACCACTTTTCGCACTTGTGTTAGTGTTGAAAAACCACTTTTCGCACTTGTCTTGGTGCATGAAACCACTTTTGCACTTGTATTAGTGTGGAAAAAACACTTTTGGCACTTGTGATAGTGTTGAAAAACCACTTTTCGCACTTGTGTTAGTGTTGAAAAACCACTTTTCGCACGTGTGTTGGTGCAGGAAACCACTTTTGCACTTGTATTAGTGTCGAAAAAACACTTTTCGCACTTGTGTTAGTGTTGAAAAACCACTTTTCGCACTTGTGTTAGTGTTGAAAAACCACTTTTCGCACTTGTGTTAGTGTTGTAAAACCACTTTTCGCACTTGTGTTAATGTTGAAAAACCACTTTTCGCACTTGTGTTGGTGCAGGAAACCACTTTTGCACTTGTATTAGTGTGGAAAAAACACTTTTCGCACTTGTGTTAGTGTTGAAAAACCATTTTTCGCACTTGTGTTATTGTTGAAAAACAACCTCTCGCACTTGTGTTGGTGCAGGAAACCACTTTTGCACTTGTAGTAGTGTGGGAAAAACACTTTTCGCACTTGTGTTAGTGTTGAAAAACCACTTTTCGCACTTGTGTTAGTGTTGAAAAACCACTTTTCGCACTTGTGTTGGTGCAGGAAACCACTTTTGCACTTGTATTAGTGTGGAAAAAACACTTTTCGCACTTGTGTTAGTGTTGAAAAACCAATTTTCCACTTGTGTTAGTGTTGAAAAACCACTTTTCGCACTTGTGTTGGTGCAGGAAACCACTTTTGCACTTGTATTAGTGTGGAAAAAACACTTTTTGCACTTGTGATAGTGTTGAAAAACCACTTTTCGCACTTGTGTTGGTGCAGGAAACCACTTTTGCACTTGTATTAGTGTGGAAAAAACACTTTTCGCAATTGTGTTAGTGTTGAAAAACCACTTTTCGCACTTGTGTTAGTGTTGAAAAACCACTTTTCGCACTTGTGTTAGTGTTGAAAAACCACTTTTCGCACTTGTGTTGGTGCAGGAAACCACTTTTGCATTTGTATTAGTGTGGAAAAAACACTTTTCGCACTTGTGTTAGTGTTGAAAAACCACTTTTCGCACTTGTGTTAGTGTTGAAAAACCACTTCTCGCACTTGTGTTGGTGCAGGAAACCACTTTTGCACTTGTATTAGTGTGGAAAAAACACTTTTCGCACTTGTGTTAGTGTTGAAAAACCACTTTTCGCACTTGTGTTAGTGTTGAAAAACCACTTTTCCCACATGTGTTGGTGCAGGAAACCACTTTTGCACTTGTATTAGTGTGGAAAAAACACTTTTCGCACTTGTGTTAGTGTTGAAAAACCACTTTTCGCACTTGTGTTAGTGTTGAAAAACCACTTTTCGCACTTGTGTTAATGTTGAAAAACCACTTTTCGCACTTGTGTTGGTGCAGGAAACCACTTTTGCACTTGTATTAGTGTGGAAAAAACACTTTTTGCACTTGTGTTAGTGTTGAAAAACCACTTTTCGCACTTGTGTTGGTGCAGGAAACCACTTTTGCACTTGTATTAGTGTGGAAAAAACACTTTTTGCACTTGTGATAGTGTTGAAAAACCACTTTTCGCACTTGTGTTAGTGTTGAAAAACCACTTTTCGCACTTGTGTTGGTGCAGGAAACCACTTTTTCACTTGTATTAGTGTGGAAAAACCACTTTTCGCACTTGTGTTAGTGTTGAAAAACCACTTTTCGCACTTGTGTTAGTGTTGAAAAACCACTTTTCGCACTTGTGTTGGTGCATGAAACCACTTTTGCACTTGTATTAGTGTGGAAAAAACACTTTTTGCACTTGTGATAGTGTTGAAAAACCACTTTTCGCACTTGTGTTAGTGTTGAAAAACCACTTTTCGCACGTGTGTTGGTGCAGGAAACCACTTTTCGCACGTGTGTTGGTGCAGGAAACCACTTTTGCACTTGTATTAGTGTCGAAAAAACACTTTTCGCACTTGTGTTAGTGTTGAAAAACCACTTTTCGCACTTGTGTTAGTGTTGAAAAACCACTTTTCGCACTTGTGTTAGTGTTGAAAAACCACTTTTTGCACTTGTGTTAGTGTTGAAAAACCACTTTTCGCACTTGTGTTGGTGCAGGAAACCACTTTTGCACTTGTATTAGTGTGGAAAAAACACTTTTTGCACTTGTGATAGTGTTGAAAAACCACTTTTCGCACTTGTGTTAGTGTTGAAAAACCACTTCTCGCACTTGTGTTGGTGCAGGAAACCACTTTTGCACTTGTATTAGTGTGGAAAAAACACTTTTCGCACTTGTGTTAGTGTTGAAAAACCACTTTTCGCACTTGTGTTAGTGTTGAAAAACCACTTTTCGCACGTGTGTTGGTGCAGGAAACCACTTTTGCACTTGTATTAGTGTGGAAAAAACACTTTTCGCACTTGTGTTAGTGTTGAAAAACCACTTTTCGCACTTGTGTTAGTGTTGAAAAACCACTTTTCGCACTTGTGTTAGTGTTGAAAACCACTTTTCGCACTTGTGTTAATGTTGAAAAACCACTTTTCGCACTTGTGTTGGTGCAGGAAACCACTTTTGCACTTGTATTAGTGTGGAAAAAAACTTTTCGCACTTGTGTTAGTGTTGAAAAAACACTTTTTGCACTTGTGTTAGTGTTGAAAAACCACTTTTCGCACTTGTGTTGGTGCAGGAAACCACTTTTGCACTTGTATTAGTGTGGAAAAAACACTTTTTGCACTTGTGATAGTGTTGAAAAACCACTTTTCGCACTTGTGTTAGTGTTGAAAAACCACTTCTCGCACTTGTGTTGGTGCAGGAAACCACTTTTGCACTTGTATTAGTGTGGAAAAAACACTTTTCGCACTTGTGTTAGTGTTGAAAAACCACTTTTCGCACTTGTGTTAGTGTTGAAAAACCACTTTTCGCACGTGTGTTGGTGCAGGAAACCACTTTTGCACTTGTATTAGTGTGGAAAAAACACTTTTCGCACTTGTGTTAGTGTTGAAAAACCACTTTTCGCACTTGTGTTAGTGTTGAAAAACCACTTTTCGCACTTGTGTTAGTGTTGAAAACCACTTTTCGCACTTGTGTTAATGTTGAAAAACCACTTTTCGCACTTGTGTTGGTGCAGGAAACCACTTTTGCACTTGTATTAGTGTGGAAAAAAACTTTTCGCACTTGTGTTAGTGTTGAAAAAACACTTTTTGCACTTGTGTTAGTGTTGAAAAACCACTTTTCGCACTTGTGTTGGTGCAGGAAACCACTTTTGCACTTGTATTAGTGTGGAAAAAACACTTTTTGCACTTGTGATAGTGTTGAAAAACCACTTTTCGCACTTGTGTTAGTGTTGAAAAACTACTTTTCGCACTTGTGTTGGTGCAGGAAACCACTTTTGCACTTGTATTAGTGTGGAAAAACCACTTTTCGCACTTGTGTTAGTGTTGAAAAACCACTTTTCGCACTTGTGTTAGTGTTGAAAAACCACTTTTCGCACTTGTCTTGGTGCATGAAACCACTTTTGCACTTGTATTAGTGTGGAAAAAACACTTTTGGCACTTGTGATAGTGTTGAAAAACCACTTTTCGCACTTGTGTTAGTGTTGAAAAACCACTTTTCGCACGTGTGTTGGTGCAGGAAACCACTTTTGCACTTGTATTAGTGTCGAAAAAACACTTTTCGCACTTGTGTTAGTGTTGAAAAACCACTTTTCGCACTTGTGTTAGTGTTGAAAAACCACTTTTCGCACTTGTGTTAGTGTTGTAAAACCACTTTTCGCACTTGTGTTAATGTTGAAAAACCACTTTTCGCACTTGTGTTGGTGCAGGAAACCACTTTTGCACTTGTATTAGTGTGGAAAAAACACTTTTCGCACTTGTGTTAGTGTTGAAAAACCATTTTTCGCACTTGTGTTATTGTTGAAAAACAACCTCTCGCACTTGTGTTGGTGCAGGAAACCACTTTTGCACTTGTAGTAGTGTGGGAAAAACACTTTTCGCACTTGTGTTAGTGTTGAAAAACCACTTTTCGCACTTGTGTTAGTGTTGAAAAACCACTTTTCGCACTTGTGTTGGTGCAGGAAACCACTTTTGCACTTGTATTAGTGTGGAAAAAACACTTTTCGCACTTGTGTTAGTGTTGAAAAACCAATTTTCCACTTGTGTTAGTGTTGAAAAACCACTTTTCGCACTTGTGTTGGTGCAGGAAACCACTTTTGCACTTGTATTAGTGTGGAAAAAACACTTTTTGCACTTGTGATAGTGTTGAAAAACCACTTTTCGCACTTGTGTTGGTGCAGGAAACCACTTTTGCACTTGTATTAGTGTGGAAAAAACACTTTTCGCAATTGTGTTAGTGTTGAAAAACCACTTTTCGCACTTGTGTTAGTGTTGAAAAACCACTTTTCGCACTTGTGTTAGTGTTGAAAAACCACTTTTCGCACTTGTGTTGGTGCAGGAAACCACTTTTGCATTTGTATTAGTGTGGAAAAAACACTTTTCGCACTTGTGTTAGTGTTGAAAAACCACTTTTCGCACTTGTGTTAGTGTTGAAAAACCACTTCTCGCACTTGTGTTGGTGCAGGAAACCACTTTTGCACTTGTATTAGTGTGGAAAAAACACTTTTCGCACTTGTGTTAGTGTTGAAAAACCACTTTTCGCACTTGTGTTAGTGTTGAAAAACCACTTTTCCCACGTGTGTTGGTGCAGGAAACCACTTTTGCACTTGTATTAGTGTGGAAAAAACACTTTTCGCACTTGTGTTAGTGTTGAAAAACCACTTTTCGCACTTGTGTTAGTGTTGAAAAACCACTTTTCGCACTTGTGTTAATGTTGAAAAACCACTTTTCGCACTTGTGTTGGTGCAGGAAACCACTTTTGCACTTGTATTAGTGTGGAAAAAACACTTTTCGCACTTGTGTTAGTGTTGAAAAAACACTTTTTGCACTTGTGTTAGTGTTGAAAAACCACTTTTCGCACTTGTGTTGGTGCAGGAAACCACTTTTGCACTTGTATTAGTGTGGAAAAAACACTTTTTGCACTTGTGATAGTGTTGAAAAACCACTTTTCGCACTTGTGTTAGTGTTGAAAAACCACTTTTCGCACTTGTGTTGGTGCAGGAAACCACTTTTTCACTTGTATTAGTGTGGAAAAACCACTTTTCGCACTTGTGTTAGTGTTGAAAAACCACTTTTCGCACTTGTGTTAGTGTTGAAAAACCACTTTTCGCACTTGTGTTGGTGCATGAAACCACTTTTGCACTTGTATTAGTGTGGAAAAAACACTTTTTGCACTTGTGATAGTGTTGAAAAACCACTTTTCGCACTTGTGTTAGTGTTGAAAAACCACTTTTCGCACGTGTGTTGGTGCAGGAAACCACTTTTCGCACGTGTGTTGGTGCAGGAAACCACTTTTGCACTTGTATTAGTGTCGAAAAAACACTTTTCGCACTTGTGTTAGTGTTGAAAAACCACTTTTCGCACTTGTGTTAGTGTTGAAAAACCACTTTTCGCACTTGTGTTAGTGTTGAAAAACCACTTTTTGCACTTGTGTTAGTGTTGAAAAACCACTTTTCGCACTTGTGTTGGTGCAGGAAACCACTTTTGCACTTGTATTAGTGTGGAAAAAACACTTTTTGCACTTGTGATAGTGTTGAAAAACCACTTTTCGCACTTGTGTTAGTGTTGAAAAACCACTTTTCGCACTTGTGTTGGTGCAGGAAACCACTTTTGCACTTGTATTAGAGTGGAAAAACCACTTTTCGCACTTGTGTTAGTGTTGAAAAACCACTTTTCGCACTTGTGTTAGTGTTGAAAAACCACTTTTCGCACTTGTGTTGGTGCATGAAACCACTTTTGCACTTGTATTAGTGTGGAAAAAACACTTTTTGCACTTGTGATAGTGTTGAAAAACCACTTTTCGCACTTGTGTTAGTGTTGAAAAACCACTTTTCGCACGTGTGTTGGTGCAGGAAACCACTTTTGCACTTGTATTAGTGTCGAAAAAACACTTTTCGCACTTGTGTTAGTGTTGAAAAACCACTTTTCGCACTTGTGTTAGTGTTGAAAAACCACTTTTCGCACTTGTGTTAGTGTTGAAAAACCACTTTTCGCACTTGTGTTAATGTTGAAAAACCACTTTTCGCACTTGTGTTGGTGCAGGAAACCACTTTTGCACTTGTATTAGTGTGGAAAAAACACTTTTCGCACTTGTGTTAGTGTTGAAAAACCATTTTTCGCACTTGTGTTATTGTTGAAAAACAACTTCTCGCACTTGTGTTGGTGCAGGAAATCTCTTTTGCACTTGTAGTAGTGTGGGAAAAACACTTTTCGCACTTGTGTTAGTGTTGAAAAACCACTTTTCGCACTTGTGTTAGTGTTGAAAAACCACTTTTCGCACTTGTGTTGGTGCAGGAAACCACTTTTGCACTTGTATTAGTGTGGAAAAAACACTTTTCGCACTTGTGTTAGTGTTGAAAAACCAATTTTCCACTTGTGTTAGTGTTGAAAAACCACTTTTCGCACTTGTGTTGGTGCAGGAAACCACTTTTGCACTTGTATTAGTGTGGAAAAAACACTTTTTGCACTTGTGATAGTGTTGAAAAACCACTTTTTGCACTTGTGTTGGTGCAGGAAACCACTTTTGCACTTGTATTAGTGTGGAAAAAACACTTTTCGCAATTGTGTTAGTGTTGAAAAACCACTTTTCGCACTTGTGTTAGTGTTGAAAAACCACTTTTCGCACTTGTGTTAGTGTTGAAAAACCACTTTTCGCACTTGTGTTAATGTTGAAAAACCACTTTTCGCACTTGTGTTGGTGCAGGAAACCACTTTTGCACTTGTATTAGTGTGGAAAAAACACTTTTCGCACTTGTGTTAGTGTTGAAAAACCATTTTTCGCACTTGTGTTATTGTTGAAAAACAACTTCTCGCACTTGTGTTGGTGCAGGAAATCTCTTTTGCACTTGTAGTAGTGTGGGAAAAACACTTTTCGCACTTGTGTTAGTGTTGAAAAACCACTTTTCGCACTTGTGTTAGTGTTGAAAAACCACTTTTCGCACTTGTGTTGGTGCAGGAAACCACTTTTGCACTTGTATTAGTGTGGAAAAAACACTTTTCGCACTTGTGTTAGTGTTGAAAAACCAATTTTCCACTTGTGTTAGTGTTGAAAAACCACTTTTCGCACTTGTGTTGGTGCAGGAAACCACTTTTGCACTTGTATTAGTGTGTAAAAAACACTTTTTGCACTTGTGATAGTGTTGAAAAACCACTTTTTGCACTTGTGTTGGTGCAGGAAACCACTTTTGCACTTGTATTAGTGTGGAAAAAACACTTTTCGCAATTGTGTTAGTGTTGAAAAACCACTTTTCGCACTTGTGTTAGTGTTGAAAAACCACTTTTCGCACTTGTGTTAGTGTTGAAAAACCACTTTTCGCACTTGTGTTGGTGCAGGAAACCACTTTTGCATTTGTATTAGTGTGGAAAAAACACTTTTCGCACTTGTGTTAGTGTTGAAAAACCACTTTTCGCACTTGTGTTAGTGTTGAAAAACCACCTCTCGCACTTGTGTTGGTGCAGGAAACCACTTTTGTACTTGTATTAGTGTGGAAAAAACACTTTTCGCACTTGTGTTAGTGTTGAAAAACCACTTTTCGCACTTGTGTTAGTGTTGAAAAACCACTTTTCGCACGTGTGTTGGTGCAGGAAACCACTTTTGCACTTGTATTAGTGTGGAAAAAACACTTTTCGCACTTGTGTTAGTGTTGAAAAACCACTTTTCGCACTTGTGTTAGTGTTGAAAAACCACTTTTCGCACTTGTGTTAGTGTTGAAAACCACTTTTCGCACTTGTGTTAATGTTGAAAAACCACTTTTCGCACTTGTGTTGGTGCAGGAAACCACTTTTGCACTTGTATTAGTGTGGAAAAAACACTTTTCGCACTTGTGTTAGTGTTGAAGAAACACTTTTTGCACTTGTGTTAGTGTTGAAAAACCACTTTTCGCACTTGTGTTGGTGCAGGAAACCACTTTTGCACTTGCATTAGTGTGGGAAAAAACACTTTTTGCACTTGTGATAGTGTTGAAAAACCACTTTTCGCACTTGTGTTAGTGTTGAAAAACCACTTTTCGCACTTGTGTTGGTGCAGGAAACCACTTTTGCACTTGTATTAGTGTGGAAAAACCACTTTTCGCACTTGTGTTAGTGTTGAAAAACCACTTTTCGCACTTGTGTTAGTGTTGAAAAACCACTTTTCGCACTTGTGTTGGTGCATGAAACCACTTTTGCACTTGTATTAGTGTGGAAAAAACACTTTTTGCACTTGTGATAGTGTTGAAAAACCACTTTTCGCACTTGTGTTAGTGTTGAAAAACCACTTTTCGCACGTGTGTTGGTGCAGGAAACCACTTTTGCACTTGTATTAGTGTCGAAAAAACACTTTTCGCACTTGTGTTAGTGTTGAAAAACCACTTTTCGCACTTGTGTTAGTGTTGAAAAACCACTTTTCGCACTTGTGTTAGTGTTGTAAAACCACTTTTCGCACTTGTGTTAATGTTGAAAAACCACTTTTCGCACTTGTGTTGGTGCAGCAAACCACTTTTGCACTTGTATTAGTGTGGAAAAAACACTTTTCGCACTTGTGTTAGTGTTGAAAAACCATTTTTCGCACTTGTGTTATTGTTGAAAAACAACTTCTCGCACTTGTGTTGGTGCAGGAAACCACTTTTGCACTTGTAGTAGTGTGGGAAAAACACTTTTCGCACTTGTGTTAGTGTTGAAAAACCAATTTTCCACTTGTGTTAGTGTTGAAAAACCACTTTTCGCACTTGTGTTGGTGCAGGAAACCACTTTTGCACTTGTATTAGTGTGGAAAAAACACTTTTTGCACTTGTGATAGTGTTGAAAAACCACTTTTCGCACTTGTGTTGGTGCAGGAAACCACTTTTGCACTTGTATTAGTGTGGAAAAAACACTTTTCGCAATTGTGTTAGTGTTGAAAAACCACTTTTCGCACTTGTGTTAGTGTTGAAAAACCACTTTTCGCACTTGTGTTAGTGTTGAAAAACCACTTTTCGCACTTGTGTTGGTGCAGGAAACCACTTTTGCATTTGTATTAGTGTGGAAAAAACACTTTTCGCACTTGTGTTAGTGTTGAAAAACCACTTTTCGCACTTGTGTTAGTGTTGAAAAACCACTCCTCGCACTTGTGTTGGTGCAGGAAACCACTTTTGCACTTGTATTAGTGTGGAAAAAACACTTTTCGCACTTGTGTTAGTGTTGAAAAACCACTTTTCGCACTTGTGTTAGTGTTGAAAAACCACTTTTCCCACGTGTGTTGGTGCAGGAAACCACTTTTGCACTTGTATTAGTGTGGAAAAAACACTTTTCGCACTTGTGTTAGTGTTGAAAAACCACTTTTCGCACTTGTGTTAGTGTTGAAAAACCACTTTTCGCACTTGTGTTAATGTTGAAAAACCACTTTTCGCACTTGTGTTGGTGCAGGAAACCACTTTTGCACTTGTATTAGTGTGGAAAAAACACTTTTCGCACTTGTGTTAGTGTTGAAAAAACACTTTTTGCACTTGTGTTAGTGTTGAAAAACCACTTTTCGCACTTGTGTTGGTGCAGGAAACCACTTTTGCACTTGTATTAGTGTGGAAAAAACACTTTTTGCACTTGTGATAGTGTTGAAAAACCACTTTTCGCACTTGTGTTAGTGTTGAAAAACCACTTTTCGCACTTGTGTTGGTGCAGGAAACCACTTTTGCACTTGTATTAGTGTGGAAAAAACCACTTTTCGCACTTGTGTTAGTGTTGAAAAACCACTTTTCGCACTTGTGTTAGTGTTGAAAAACCACTTTTCGCACTTGTGTTGGTGCATGAAACCACTTTTGCACTTGTATTAGTGTGGAAAAAACACTTTTTGCACTTGTGATAGTGTTGAAAAACCACTTTTCGCACTTGTGTTAGTGTTGAAAAACCACTTTTCGCACGTGTGTTGGTGCAGGAAACCACTTTTGCACTTGTATTAGTGTCGAAAAAACACTTTTCGCACTTGTGTTAGTGTTGAAAAACCACTTTTCGCACTTGTGTTAGTGTTGAAAAACCACTTTTCGCACTTGTGTTAGTGTTGAAAAACCACTTTTCGCACTTGTGTTAGTGTTGAAAAACCACTTTTCGCACTTGTGTTGGTGCAGGAAACCACTTTTGCACTTGTATTAGTGTGGAAAAAACACTTTTCGCACTTGTGTTAGTGTTGAAAAACCAATTTTCCACTTGTGTTAGTGTTGAAAAACCACTTTTCGCACTTGTGTTGGTGCAGGAAACCACTTTTGCACTTGTATTAGTGTGGAAAAAACACTTTTTGCACTTGTGATAGTGTTGAAAAACCACTTTTCGCACTTGTGTTGGTGCAGGAAACCACTTTTGCACTTGTATTAGTGTGGAAAAAACACTTTTCGCAATTGTGTTAGTGTTGAAAAACCACTTTTCGCACTTGTGTTAGTGTTGAAAAACCACTTTTCGCACTTGTGTTAGTGTTGAAAAACCACTTTTCGCACTTGTGTTGGTGCAGGAAACCACTTTTGCATTTGTATTAGTGTGGAAAAAACACTTTTCGCACTTGTGTTAGTGTTGAAAAACCACTTTTCGCACTTGTGTTAGTGTTGAAAAACCACTCCTCGCACTTGTGTTGGTGCAGGAAACCACTTTTGCACGTGTATTAGTGTGGAAAAAACACTTTTCGCACTTGTGTTAGTGTTGAAAAACCACTTTTCGCACTTGTGTTAGTGTTGAAAAACCACTTTTCCCACGTGTGTTGGTGCAGGAAACCACTTTTGCACTTGTATTAGTGTGGAAAAAACACTTTTCGCACTTGTGTTAGTGTTGAAAAACCACTTTTCGCACTTGTGTTAGTGTTGAAAAACCACTTTTCGCACTTGTGTTAATGTTGAAAAACCACTTTTCGCACTTGTGTTGGTGCAGGAAACCACTTTTGCACTTGTATTAGTGTGGAAAAAACACTTTTCGCACTTGTGTTAGTGTTGAAAAAACACTTTTTGCACTTGTGTTAGTGTTGAAAAACCACTTTTCGCACTTGTGTTGGTGCAGGAAACCACTTTTGCACTTGTATTAGTGTGGAAAAAACACTTTTTGCACTTGTGATAGTGTTGAAAAACCACTTTTCGCACTTGTGTTAGTGTTGAAAAACCACTTTTCGCACTTGTGTTGGTGCAGGAAACCACTTTTGCACTTGTATTAGTGTGGAAAAAACCACTTTTCGCACTTGTGTTAGTGTTGAAAAACCACTTTTCGCACTTGTGTTAGTGTTGAAAAACCACTTTTCGCACTTGTGTTGGTGCATGAAACCACTTTTGCACTTGTATTAGTGTGGAAAAAACACTTTTTGCACTTGTGATAGTGTTGAAAAACCACTTTTCGCACTTGTGTTAGTGTTGAAAAACCACTTTTCGCACGTGTGTTGGTGCAGGAAACCACTTTTGCACTTGTATTAGTGTCGAAAAAACACTTTTCGCACTTGTGTTAGTGTTGAAAAACCACTTTTCGCACTTGTGTTAGTGTTGAAAAACCACTTTTCGCACTTGTGTTAGTGTTGAAAAACCACTTTTCGCACTTGTGTTAATGTTGAAAAACCACTTTTCGCACTTGTGTTGGTGCAGGAAACCACTTTTGCACTTGTATTAGTGTGGAAAAAACACTTTTCGCACTTGTGTTAGTGTTGAAAAACCATTTTTCGCACTTGTGTTATTGTTGAAAAACAACTTCTCGCACTTGTGTTGGTGCAGGAAACCACTTTTGCACTTGTAGTAGTGTGGGAAAAACACTTTTCGCACTTGTGTTAGTGTTGAAAAACCACTTTTCGCACTTGTGTTAGTGTTGAAAAACCACTTTTCGCACTTGTGTTGGTGCAGGAAAACCACTTTTGCACTTGTATTAGTGTGGAAAAAACACTTTTTGCACTTGTGATAGTGTTAAAAAACCACTTTTCGCACTTGTGTTAGTGTTGAAAAACCACTTTTCGCACTTGTGTTGGTGCAGGAAACCACTTTTGCACTTGTATTAGTGTGGAAAAACCACTTTTCGCACTTGTGTTAGTGTTGAAAAACGACTTTTCACACTTGTGTTAGTGTTGAAAAACCACTTTTCGCACTTGTGTTTGTGCAGGAAACCACTTTTGCACTTGTATTAGTGTGGAAAAACCACTTTTCGCACTTGTGTTAGTGTTGAAAAACCACTTTTCGCACTTGTGTTAGTGTTGAAAAACCACTTTTCGCACTTGTGTTGGTGCAGGAAACCACTTTTGCACTTGTATTAGTGTGGAAAAAACACTTTTTGCACTTGTGATAGTGTTGAAAAACCACTTTTCGCACTTGTGTTAGTGTTGAAAAACCACTTTTCGCACTTGTGTTAGTGTTGAAAAACCACTTTTCGCACTTGTGTTGGTGCAGGAAACCACTTTTGCACTTGTATTAGTGTGGAAAAAACACTTTTTGCACTTGTGATAGTGTTGAAAAACCAATTTTCGCACTTGTGTTAGTGTTGAAAAACCACTTTTCGCACTTGTGTTGGTGCAGGAAACCAAGTTTGCACTTGTATTAGTGTGGAAAAACCACTTTTCGCACTTGTGTTAGTGTTGAAAAACCACTTTTCGCACTTGTGTTAGTGTTGAAAAACCACTTTTCGCACTTGTGTTAGTGTTGAAAAACCACTTTTCGCACTTGTGTTGGTGCAGGAAACCACTTTTGCACTTGTATTAGTGTGGAAAAAACACTTTTCGCACTTGTGTTAGTGTTGAAAAACCACTTTTCGCACTTGTGTTAGTGTTGAAAAATCACTTTTCGCACTTGTGTTGGTGCAGGAAACCACTTTTGCACTTGTATTAGTATGGAAAAAACACTTTTTGCACTTGTGATAGTGTTGAAAAACCACTTTTCGCACTTGTGTTAGTGTTGAAAAACCACTTTTCGCACTTGTGTTGGTGCAGGAAACCACTTTTGCACTTGTATTAGTGTGGAAAAACCACTTTTCGCACTTGTGTTAGTGTTGAAAAACCACTTTTCGCACTTGTGTTAGTGTTGAAAAACCACTTTTCGCACTTGTGTTGGTGCAGGAAACCACTTTTGCACTTGTATTAGTGTGGAAAAACCACTTTTCGCACTTGTGTTAGTGTTGAAAAACCAATTTTCCACTTGTGTTAGTGTTGAAAAACCACTTTTCGCACTTGTGTTGGTGCAGGAAACCACTTTTGCACTTGTATTAGTGTGGAAAAAACACTTTTTGCACTTGTGATAGTGTTGAAAAACCACTTTTCGCACTTGTGTTGGTGCAGGAAACCACTTTTGCACTTGTATTAGTGTGGAAAAAACACTTTTCGCACTTGTGTTAGTGTTGAAAAACCACTTTTCGCACTTGTGTTAGTGTTGAAAAACCACTTTTCGCACTTGTGTTAGTGTTGAAAAACCACTTTTCGCACTTGTGTTGGTGCAGGAAACCACTTTTGCACTTGTATTAGTGTGGAAAAAACACTTTTCGCACTTGTGTTAGTGTTGAAAAACCACTTTTCGCACTTGTGTTAGTGTTGAAAAATCACTTTTCGCACTTGTGTTAGTGTTGAAAAACCACTTTTCGCACTTGTGTTGGTGCAGGAAACCACTTTTGCATTTGTATTAGTGTGGAAAAAACACTTTTCGCACTTGTGTTAGTGTTGAAAAACCACTTTTCGCACTTGTGTTAGTGTTGAAAAACCACTTCTCGCACTTGTGTTGGTGCAGGAAACCACTTTTGCACTTGTATTAGTGTGGAAAAAACACTTTTCGCACTTGTGTTAGTGTTGAAAAACCACTTTTCGCACTTGTGTTAGGTTAGTGTTGAAAAACCACTTTTCGCACGTGTGTTGGTGCAGGAAACCACTTTTGCACTTGTATTAGTGTGGAAAAAACACTTTTCGCACTTGTGTTAGTGTTGAAAAACCACTTTTCGCACTTGTGTTAGTGTTGAAAAACCACTTTTCGCACTTGTGTTAGTGTTGAAAAACCACTTTTCGCACTTGTGTTAATGTTGAAAAACCACTTTTCGCACTTGTGTTGGTGCAGGAAACCACTTTTGCACTTGCATTAGTGTGGAAAAAACACTTTTCGCACTTGTGTTAGTGTTGAAAAACCACTTTTTGCACTTGTGTTAGTGTTGAAAAACCACTTTTCGCACTTGTGTTGGTGCAGGAAACCACTTTTGCACTTGTATTAGTGTGGAAAAAACACTTTTTGCACTTGTGATAGTGTTGAAAAACCACTTTTCGCACTTGTGTTAGTGTTGAAAAACCACTTTTCGCACTTGTGTTGGTGCAGGAAACCACTTTTGCACTTGTATTAGTGTGGAAAAAACACTTTTCGCACTTGTGTTAGTGTTGAAAAACCACTTTTCGCACTTGTGTTAGTGTTGAAAAACCACTTTTCGCACTTGTGTTGGTGCATGAAACCACTTTTGCACTTGTATTAGTGTGGAAAAAACACTTTTTGCACTTGTGATAGTGTTGAAAAACCACTTTTCGCACTTGTGTTAGTGTTGAAAAACCACTTTTCGCACGTGTGTTGGTGCAGGAAACCACTTTTGCACTTGTATTAGTGTCGAAAAAACACTTTTCGCACTTGTGTTAGTGTTGAAAAAACACTTTTCGCACTTGTGTTAGTGTTGAAAAACCACTTTTCGCACTTGTGTTAGTGTTGAAAAACCACTTTTCGCACTTGTGTTAATGTTGAAAAACCACTTTTCGCACTTGTGTTGGTGCAGGAAACCACTTTTGCACTTGTATTAGTGTGGAAAAAACACTTTTCGCACTTGTGTTAGTGTTGAAAAACCATTTTTCGCACTTGTGTTATTGTTGAAAAACAACTTCTCGCACTTGTGTTGGTGCAGGAAACCACTTTTGCACTTGTAGTAGTGTGGGAAAAACACTTTTCGCACTTGTGTTAGTGTTGAAAAACCACTTTTCGCACTTGTGTTAGTGTTGAAAAACCACTTTTCGCACTTGTGTTGGTGCAGGAAACCACTTTTGCACTTGTATTAGTGTGGAAAAAACACTTTTTGCACTTGTGATAGTGTTAAAAAACCACTTTTCGCACTTGTGTTAGTGTTGAAAAACCACTTTTCGCACTTGTGTTGGTGCAGGAAACCACTTTTGCACTTGTATTAGTGTGGAAAAACCACTTTTCGCACTTGTGTTAGTGTTGAAAAACGACTTTTCACACTTGTGTTAGTGTTGAAAAACCACTTTTCGCACTTGTGTTTGTGCAGGAAACCACTTTTGCACTTGTATTAGTGTGGAAAAACCACTTTTCGCACTTGTGTTAGTGTTGACAAACCACTTTTCGCACTTGTGTTGGTGCAGGAAACCACTTTTGCACTTGTATTCGTGTGGAAAAAACACTTTTCGCACTTGTGTTAGTGTTGAAAAACCACTTTTCGCACTTGTGTTGGTGCAGGAAACCACTTTTGCACTTGTATTAGTGTGGAAAAAACACTTTTTGCACTTGTGATAGTGTTGAAAAACCAATTTTCGCACTTGTGTTAGTGTTGAAAAACCACTTTTCGCACTTGTGTTGGTGCAGGAAACCACGTTTGCACTTGTATTAGTGTGGAAAAACCACTTTTCGCACTTGTGTTAGTGTTGAAAAACCACTTTTCGCACTTGTGTTAGTGTTGAAAAACCACTTTTCGCACTTGTGTTAGTGTTGAAAAACCACTTTTCGCACTTGTGTTGGTGCAGGAAACCACTTTTGCACTTGTATTAGTGTGGAAAAAACACTTTTCGCACTTGTGTTAGTGTTGAAAAACCACTTTTCGCACTTGTGTTAGTGTTGAAAAACCAATTTTCGCACTTGTGTTGGTGCAGGAAACCACTTTTGCACTTGTATTAGTGTGGAAAAAACACTTTTCGCACTTGTGTTAGTGTTGAAAACCACTTTTCGCACTCGTGTTAGTGTTGAAAAACCACTTTTCGCACTTGTGTTGGTGCAGGAAACCACTTTTGCACTTGTATTAGTATGGAAAAAACACTTTTTGCACTTGTGATAGTGTTGAAAAACCACTTTTCGCACTTGTGTTAGTGTTGAAAAACCACTTTTCGCACTTGTGTTGGTGCAGGAAACCACTTTTGCACTTGTGATAGTGTTGAAAAACCACTTTTCGCACTTGTGTTAGTGTTGAAAAACCACTTTTCGCACTTGTGTTGGTGCAGGAAACCACTTTTGCACTTGTATTAGTGTGGAAAAACCACTTTTCGCACTTGTGTTAGTGTTGAAAAACCAATTTTCCACTTGTGTTAGTGTTGAAAAACCACTTTTCACACTTGTGTTGGTGCAGGAAACCACTTTTGCACTTGTATTAGTGTGGAAAAAACACTTTTTGCACTTGTGATAGTGTTGAAAAACCACTTTTCGCACTTGTGTTGGTGCAGGAAACCACTTTTGCACTTGTATTAGTGTGGAAAAAACACTTTTCGCACTTGTGTTAGTGTTGAAAAACCACTTTTCGCACTTGTGTTAGTGTTGAAAAACCACTTTTCGCACTTGTGTTAGTGTTTAAAAACCACTTTTCGCACTTGTGTTGGTGCAGGAAACCACTTTTGCACTTGTATTAGTGTGGAAAAAACACTTTTCGCACTTGTGTTAGTGTTGAAAAACCACTTTTCGCACTTGTGTTAGTGTTGAAAAACCACTTTTCGCACTTGTGTTAGTGTTGAAAAACCACTTTTCGCACTTGTGTTGGTGCAGGAAACCACTTTTGCACTTGTATTAGTGTGGAAAAAACACTTTTCGCACTTGTGTTAGTGTTGAAAAACCACTTTTCGCACTTGTGTTAGTGTTGAAAAACCACTTTTCGCACTTGTATTAGTGTGGAAAAAACACTTTTCGCACTTGTGTTAGTGTTGAAAAACCACTTTTTGCACTTGTGTTAGTGTTGAAAAACCACTTCTCGCACTTGTGTTGGTGCAGGAAACCACTTTTGCACTTGTATTAGTGTGGAAAAAACACTTTTCGCACTTGTGTTAGTGTTGAAAAACCACTTTTCGCACTTGTGTTAGTGTTGAAAAACCACTTTTCGCACGTGTGTTGGTGCAGGAAACCACTTTTGCACTTGTATTAGTGTGGAAAAAACACTTTTCGCACTTGTGTTAGTGTTGAAAAACCACTTTTCGCACTTGTGTTAGTGTTGAAAAACCACTTTTCGCACTTGTGTTAGTGTTGAAAAACCACTTTTCGCACTTGTGTTAATGTTGAAAAACCACTTTTCGCACTTGTGTTGGTGCAGGAAACCACTTTTGCACTTGCATTAGTGTGGAAAAAACACTTTTCGCACTTGTGTTAGTGTTGAAAAACCACTTTTTGCACTTGTGTTAGTGTTGAAAAACCACTTTTCGCACTTGTGTTGGTGCAGGAAACCACTTTTGCACTTGTATTAGTGTGGAAAAAACACTTTTTGCACTTGTGATAGTGTTGAAAAACCACTTTTCGCACTTGTGTTAGTGTTGAAAAACCACTTTTCGCACTTGTGTTGGTGCAGGAAACCACTTTTGCACTTGTATTAGTGTGGAAAAAACACTTTTCGCACTTGTGTTAGTGTTGAAAAACCACTTTTCGCACTTGTGTTAGTGTTGAAAAACCACTTTTCGCACTTGTGTTGGTGCATGAAACCACTTTTGCACTTGTATTAGTGTGGAAAAAACACTTTTTGCACTTGTGATAGTGTTGAAAAACCACTTTTCGCACTTGTGTTAGTGTTGAAAAACCACTTTTCGCACGTGTGTTGGTGCAGGAAACCACTTTTGCACTTGTATTAGTGTCGAAAAAACACTTTTCGCACTTGTGTTAGTGTTGAAAAAACACTTTTCGCACTTGTGTTAGTGTTGAAAAACCACTTTTCGCACTTGTGTTAGTGTTGAAAAACCACTTTTCGCACTTGTGTTAATGTTGAAAAACCACTTTTCGCACTTGTGTTGGTGCAGGAAACCACTTTTGCACTTGTATTAGTGTGGAAAAAACACTTTTCGCACTTGTGTTAGTGTTGAAAAACCATTTTTCGCACTTGTGTTATTGTTGAAAAACAACTTCTCGCACTTGTGTTGGTGCAGGAAACCACTTTTGCACTTGTAGTAGTGTGGGAAAAACACTTTTCGCACTTGTGTTAGTGTTGAAAAACCACTTTTCGCACTTGTGTTAGTGTTGAAAAACCACTTTTCGCACTTGTGTTGGTGCAGGAAACCACTTTTGCACTTGTATTAGTGTGGAAAAAACACTTTTTGCACTTGTGATAGTGTTAAAAAACCACTTTTCGCACTTGTGTTAGTGTTGAAAAACCACTTTTCGCACTTGTGTTGGTGCAGGAAACCACTTTTGCACTTGTATTAGTGTGGAAAAACCACTTTTCGCACTTGTGTTAGTGTTGAAAAACGACTTTTCACACTTGTGTTAGTGTTGAAAAACCACTTTTCGCACTTGTGTTTGTGCAGGAAACCACTTTTGCACTTGTATTAGTGTGGAAAAACCACTTTTCGCACTTGTGTTAGTGTTGACAAACCACTTTTCGCACTTGTGTTGGTGCAGGAAACCACTTTTGCACTTGTATTCGTGTGGAAAAAACACTTTTCGCACTTGTGTTAGTGTTGAAAAACCACTTTTCGCACTTGTGTTGGTGCAGGAAACCACTTTTGCACTTGTATTAGTGTGGAAAAAACACTTTTTGCACTTGTGATAGTGTTGAAAAACCACTTTTCGCACTTGTGTTAGTGTTGAAAAACCACTTTTCACACTTGTGTTAGTGTTGAAAAACCACTTTTCGCACTTGTGTTGGTGCAGGAAACCACTTTTGCACTTGTATTAGTGTGGAAAAAACACTTTTTGCACTTGTGATAGTGTTGAAAAACCAATTTTCGCACTTGTGTTAGTGTTGAAAAACCACTTTTCGCACTTGTGTTGGTGCAGGAAACCACGTTTGCACTTGTATTAGTGTGGAAAAACCACTTTTCGCACTTGTGTTAGTGTTGAAAAACCACTTTTCGCACTTGTGTTAGTGTTGAAAAACCACTTTTCGCACTTGTGTTAGTGTTGAAAAACCACTTTTCGCACTTGTGTTGGTGCAGGAAACCACTTTTGCACTTGTATTAGTGTGGGAAAAACACTTTTCGCACTTGTGTTAGTGTTGAAAAACCACTTTTCGCACTTGTGTTAGTGTTGAAAAACCAATTTTCGCACTTGTGTTGGTGCAGGAAACCACTTTTGCACTTGTATTAGTGTGGAAAAAACACTTTTCGCACTTGTGTTAGTGTTGAAAACCACTTTTCGCACTAGTGTTAGTGTTGAAAAACCACTTTTCGCACTTGTGTTGGTGCAGGAAACCACTTTTGCACTTGTATTAGTATGGAAAAAACACTTTTTGCACTTGTGATAGTGTTGAAAAACCACTTTTCGCACTTGTGTTAGTGTTGAAAAACCACTTTTCGCACTTGTGTTGGTGCAGGAAACCACTTTTGCACTTGTATTAGTGTGGAAAAACCACTTTTCGCACTTGTGTTAGTGTTGAAAAACCACTTTTCGCACTTGTGTTAGTGTTGAAAAACCACTTTTCGCACTTGTGTTGGTGCAGGAAACCACTTTTGCACTTGTATTAGTGTGGAAAAACCACTTTTCGCACTTGTGTTAGTGTTGAAAAACCAATTTTCCACTTGTGTTAGTGTTGAAAAACCACTTTTCGCACTTGTGTTGGTGCAGGAAACCACTTTTGCACTTGTATTAGTGTGGAAAAAACACTTTTTGCACTTGTGATAGTGTTGAAAAACCACTTTTCGCACTTGTGTTGGTGCAGGAAACCACTTTTGCACTTGTATTAGTGTGGAAAAAACACTTTTCGCACTTGTGTTAGTGTTGAAAAACCACTTTTCGCACTTGTGTTAGTGTTGAAAAACCACTTTTCGCACTTGTGTTAGTGTTGAAAAACCACTTTTCGCACTTGTGTTGGTGCAGGAAACCACTTTTGCACTTGTATTAGTGTGGAAAAAACACTTTTCGCACTTGTGTTAGTGTTGAAAAACCACTTTTCGCACTTGTGTTAGTGTTGAAAAACCACTTTTCGCACTTGTGTTAGTGTTGAAAAACCACTTTTCGCACTTGTGTTGGTGCAGGAAACCACTTTTGCATTTGTATTAGTGTGGAAAAAACACTTTTCGCACTTGTGTTAGTGTTGAAAAACCACTTTTCGCACTTGTGTTAGTGTTGAAAAACCACTTCTCGCACTTGTGTTGGTGCAGGAAACCACTTTTGCACTTGTATTAGTGTGGAAAAAACACTTTTCGCACTTGTGTTAGTGTTGAAAAACCACTTTTCGCACTTGTGTTAGTGTTGAAAAACCACTTTTCGCACGTGTGTTGGTGCAGGAAACCACTTTTGCACTTGTATTAGTGTGGAAAAAACACTTTTCGCACTTGTGTTAGTGTTGAAAAACCACTTTTCGCACTTGTGTTAGTGTTGAAAAACCACTTTTCGCACTTGTGTTAGTGTTGAAAAACCACTTTTCGCACTTGTGTTAATGTTGAAAAACCACTTTTCGCACTTGTGTTGGTGCAGGAAACCACTTTTGCACTTGCATTAGTGTGGAAAAAACACTTTTCGCACTTGTGTTAGTGTTGAAAAACCACTTTTTGCACTTGTGTTAGTGTTGAAAAACCACTTTTCGCACTTGTGTTGGTGCAGGAAACCACTTTTGCACTTGTATTAGTGTGGAAAAAACACTTTTTGCACTTGTGATAGTGTTGAAAAACCACTTTTCGCACTTGTGTTAGTGTTGAAAAACCACTTTTCGCACTTGTGTTGGTGCAGGAAACCACTTTTGCACTTGTATTAGTGTGGAAAAAACACTTTTCGCACTTGTGTTAGTGTTGAAAAACCACTTTTCGCACTTGTGTTAGTGTTGAAAAACCACTTTTCGCACTTGTGTTGGTGCATGAAACCACTTTTGCACTTGTATTAGTGTGGAAAAAACACTTTTTGCACTTGTGATAGTGTTGAAAAACCACTTTTCGCACTTGTGTTAGTGTTGAAAAACCACTTTTCGCACGTGTGTTGGTGCAGGAAACCACTTTTGCACTTGTATTAGTGTCGAAAAAACACTTTTCGCACTTGTGTTAGTGTTGAAAAAACACTTTTCGCACTTGTGTTAGTGTTGAAAAACCACTTTTCGCACTTGTGTTAGTGTTGAAAAACCACTTTTCGCACTTGTGTTAATGTTGAAAAACCACTTTTCGCACTTGTGTTGGTGCAGGAAACCACTTTTGCACTTGTATTAGTGTGGAAAAAACACTTTTCGCACTTGTGTTAGTGTTGAAAAACCATTTTTCGCACTTGTGTTATTGTTGAAAAACAACTTCTCGCACTTGTGTTGGTGCAGGAAACCACTTTTGCACTTGTAGTAGTGTGGGAAAAACACTTTTCGCACTTGTGTTAGTGTTGAAAAACCACTTTTCGCACTTGTGTTAGTGTTGAAAAACCACTTTTCGCACTTGTGTTGGTGCAGGAAACCACTTTTGCACTTGTATTAGTGTGGAAAAAACACTTTTTGCACTTGTGATAGTGTTAAAAAACCACTTTTCGCACTTGTGTTAGTGTTGAAAAACCACTTTTCGCACTTGTGTTGGTGCAGGAAACCACTTTTGCACTTGTATTAGTGTGGAAAAACCACTTTTCGCACTTGTGTTAGTGTTGAAAAACGACTTTTCACACTTGTGTTAGTGTTGAAAAACCACTTTTCGCACTTGTGTTTGTGCAGGAAACCACTTTTGCACTTGTATTAGTGTGGAAAAACCACTTTTCGCACTTGTGTTAGTGTTGACAAACCACTTTTCGCACTTGTGTTGGTGCAGGAAACCACTTTTGCACTTGTATTCGTGTGGAAAAAACACTTTTCGCACTTGTGTTAGTGTTGAAAAACCACTTTTCGCACTTGTGTTGGTGCAGGAAACCACTTTTGCACTTGTATTAGTGTGGAAAAAACACTTTTTGCACTTGTGATAGTGTTGAAAAACCACTTTTCGCACTTGTGTTAGTGTTGAAAAACCACTTTTCACACTTGTGTTAGTGTTGAAAAACCACTTTTCGCACTTGTGTTGGTGCAGGAAACCACTTTTGCACTTGTATTAGTGTGGAAAAAACACTTTTTGCACTTGTGATAGTGTTGAAAAACCAATTTTCGCACTTGTGTTAGTGTTGAAAAACCACTTTTCGCACTTGTGTTGGTGCAGGAAACCACGTTTGCACTTGTATTAGTGTGGAAAAACCACTTTTCGCACTTGTGTTAGTGTTGAAAAACCACTTTTCGCACTTGTGTTAGTGTTGAAAAACCACTTTTCGCACTTGTGTTAGTGTTGAAAAACCACTTTTCGCACTTGTGTTGGTGCAGGAAACCACTTTTGCACTTGTATTAGTGTGGGAAAAACACTTTTCGCACTTGTGTTAGTGTTGAAAAACCACTTTTCGCACTTGTGTTAGTGTTGAAAAACCAATTTTCGCACTTGTGTTGGTGCAGGAAACCACTTTTGCACTTGTATTAGTGTGGAAAAAACACTTTTCGCACTTGTGTTAGTGTTGAAAACCACTTTTCGCACTAGTGTTAGTGTTGAAAAACCACTTTTCGCACTTGTGTTGGTGCAGGAAACCACTTTTGCACTTGTATTAGTATGGAAAAAACACTTTTTGCACTTGTGATAGTGTTGAAAAACCACTTTTCGCACTTGTGTTAGTGTTGAAAAACCACTTTTCGCACTTGTGTTGGTGCAGGAAACCACTTTTGCACTTGTATTAGTGTGGAAAAACCACTTTTCGCACTTGTGTTAGTGTTGAAAAACCACTTTTCGCACTTGTGTTAGTGTTGAAAAACCACTTTTCGCACTTGTGTTGGTGCAGGAAACCACTTTTGCACTTGTATTAGTGTGGAAAAACCACTTTTCGCACTTGTGTTAGTGTTGAAAAACCAATTTTCCACTTGTGTTAGTGTTGAAAAACCACTTTTCGCACTTGTGTTGGTGCAGGAAACCACTTTTGCACTTGTATTAGTGTGGAAAAAACACTTTTTGCACTTGTGATAGTGTTGAAAAACCACTTTTCGCACTTGTGTTGGTGCAGGAAACCACTTTTGCACTTGTATTAGTGTGGAAAAAACACTTTTCGCACTTGTGTTAGTGTTGAAAAACCACTTTTCGCACTTGTGTTAGTGTTGAAAAACCACTTTTCGCACTTGTGTTAGTGTTGAAAAACCACTTTTCGCACTTGTGTTGGTGCAGGAAACCACTTTTGCACTTGTATTAGTGTGGAAAAAACACTTTTCGCACTTGTGTTAGTGTTGAAAAACCACTTTTCGCACTTGTGTTAGTGTTGAAAAACCACTTTTCGCACTTGTGTTAGTGTTGAAAAACCACTTTTCGCACTTGTGTTGGTGCAGGAAACCACTTTTGCATTTGTATTAGTGTGGAAAAAACACTTTTCGCACTTGTGTTAGTGTTGAAAAACCACTTTTCGCACTTGTGTTAGTGTTGAAAAACCACTTTTCGCACTTGTGTTGGTGCAGGAAACCACTTTTGCACTTGTATTAGTGTGGAAAAAACACTTTTCGCACTTGTGTTAGTGTTGAAAAACCACTTTTCGCACTTGTGTTAGTGTTGAAAAACCACTTTTCGCACGTGTGTTGGTGCAGGAAACCACTTTTGCACTTGTATTAGTGTGGAAAAAACACTTTTCGCACTTGTGTTAGTGTTGAAAAACCACTTTTCGCACTTGTGTTAGTGTTGAAAAACCACTTTTCGCACTTGTGTTAGTGTTGAAAAACCACTTTTCGCACTTGTGTTAATGTTGAAAAACCACTTTTCGCACTTGTGTTGGTGCAGGAAACCACTTTTGCACTTGTATTAGTGTGGAAAAAACACTTTTCGCACTTGTGTTAGTGTTGAAAAACCACTTTTTGCACTTGTGTTAGTGTTGAAAAACCACTTTTCGCACTTGTGTTGGTGCAGGAAACCACTTTTGCACTTGTATTAGTGTGGAAAAAACACTTTTTGCACTTGTGATAGTGTTGAAAAACCACTTTTCGCACTTGTGTTAGTGTTGAAAAACCACTTTTCGCACTTGTGTTGGTGCAGGAAACCACTTTTGCACTTGTATTAGTGTGGAAAAACCACTTTTCGCACTTGTGTTAGTGTTGAAAAACCACTTTTCGCACTTGTGTTAGTGTTGAAAAACCACTTTTCGCACTTGTGTTGGTGCATGAAACCACTTTTGCACTTGTATTAGTGTGGAAAAAACACTTTTTGCACTTGTGATAGTGTTGAAAAACCACTTTTCGCACTTCTGTTAGTGTTGAAAAACCACTTTTCGCACGTGTGTTGGTGCAGGAAACCACTTTTGCACTTGTATTAGTGTCGAAAAAACACTTTTCGCACTTGTGTTAGTGTTGAAAAAACACTTTTCGCACTTGTGTTAGTGTTGAAAAACCACTTTTCGCACTTGTGTTAGTGTTGAAAAACCACTTTTCGCACTTGTGTTAATGTTGAAAAACCACTTTTCGCACTTGTGTTGGTGCAGGAAACCACTTTTGCACTTGTATTAGTGTGGAAAAAACACTTTTCGCACTTGTGTTAGTGTTGAAAAACCATTTTTCGCACTTGTGTTATTGTTGAAAAACAACCTCTCGCACTTGTGTTGGTGCAGGAAACCACTTTTGCACTTGTATTAGTGTGGAAAAAACACTTTTCGCACTTGTGTTAGTGTTGAAAAACCACTTTTCGCACTTGTGTTAGTGTTGAAAAACCACTTTTCGCACTTGTGTTGGTGCATGAAACCACTTTTGCACTTGTATTAGTGTGGAAAAAACACTTTTTGCACTTGTGATAGTGTTGAAAAACCACTTTTCGCACTTGTGTTAGTGTTGAAAAACCACTTTTCGCACGTGTGTTGGTGCAGGAAACCACTTTTGCACTTGTATTAGTGTCGAAAAAACACTTTTCGCACTTGTGTTAGTGTTGAAAAAACACTTTTCGCACTTGTGTTAGTGTTGAAAAACCACTTTTCGCACTTGTGTTAGTGTTGAAAAACCACTTTTCGCACTTGTGTTAATGTTGAAAAACCACTTTTCGCACTTGTGTTGGTGCAGGAAACCACTTTTGCACTTGTATTAGTGTGGAAAAAACACTTTTCGCACTTGTGTTAGTGTTGAAAAACCATTTTTCGCACTTGTGTTATTGTTGAAAAACAACTTCTCGCACTTGTGTTGGTGCAGGAAACCACTTTTGCACTTGTAGTAGTGTGGGAAAAACACTTTTCGCACTTGTGTTAGTGTTGAAAAACCACTTTTCGCACTTGTGTTAGTGTTGAAAAACCACTTTTCGCACTTGTGTTGGTGCAGGAAACCACTTTTGCACTTGTATTAGTGTGGAAAAAACACTTTTTGCACTTGTGATAGTGTTAAAAAACCACTTTTCGCACTTGTGTTAGTGTTGAAAAACCACTTTTCGCACTTGTGTTGGTGCAGGAAACCACTTTTGCACTTGTATTAGTGTGGAAAAACCACTTTTCGCACTTGTGTTAGTGTTGAAAAACGACTTTTCACACTTGTGTTAGTGTTGAAAAACCACTTTTCGCACTTGTGTTTGTGCAGGAAACCACTTTTGCACTTGTATTAGTGTGGAAAAACCACTTTTCGCACTTGTGTTAGTGTTGACAAACCACTTTTCGCACTTGTGTTGGTGCAGGAAACCACTTTTGCACTTGTATTCGTGTGGAAAAAACACTTTTCGCACTTGTGTTAGTGTTGAAAAACCACTTTTCGCACTTGTGTTGGTGCAGGAAACCACTTTTGCACTTGTATTAGTGTGGAAAAAACACTTTTTGCACTTGTGATAGTGTTGAAAAACCACTTTTCGCACTTGTGTTAGTGTTGAAAAACCACTTTTCACACTTGTGTTAGTGTTGAAAAACCACTTTTCGCACTTGTGTTGGTGCAGGAAACCACTTTTGCACTTGTATTAGTGTGGAAAAAACACTTTTTGCACTTGTGATAGTGTTGAAAAACCAATTTTCGCACTTGTGTTAGTGTTGAAAAACCACTTTTCGCACTTGTGTTGGTGCAGGAAACCACGTTTGCACTTGTATTAGTGTGGAAAAACCACTTTTCGCACTTGTGTTAGTGTTGAAAAACCACTTTTCGCACTTGTGTTAGTGTTGAAAAACCACTTTTCGCACTTGTGTTAGTGTTGAAAAACCACTTTTCGCACTTGTGTTGGTGCAGGAAACCACTTTTGCACTTGTATTAGTGTGGGAAAAACACTTTTCGCACTTGTGTTAGTGTTGAAAAACCACTTTTCGCACTTGTGTTAGTGTTGAAAAACCAATTTTCGCACTTGTGTTGGTGCAGGAAACCACTTTTGCACTTGTATTAGTGTGGAAAAAACACTTTTCGCACTTGTGTTAGTGTTGAAAACCACTTTTCGCACTAGTGTTAGTGTTGAAAAACCACTTTTCGCACTTGTGTTGGTGCAGGAAACCACTTTTGCACTTGTATTAGTATGGAAAAAACACTTTTTGCACTTGTGATAGTGTTGAAAAACCACTTTTCGCACTTGTGTTAGTGTTGAAAAACCACTTTTCGCACTTGTGTTGGTGCAGGAAACCACTTTTGCACTTGTATTAGTGTGGAAAAACCACTTTTCGCACTTGTGTTAGTGTTGAAAAACCACTTTTCGCACTTGTGTTAGTGTTGAAAAACCACTTTTCGCACTTGTGTTGGTGCAGGAAACCACTTTTGCACTTGTATTAGTGTGGAAAAACCACTTTTCGCACTTGTGTTAGTGTTGAAAAACCAATTTTCCACTTGTGTTAGTGTTGAAAAACCACTTTTCGCACTTGTGTTGGTGCAGGAAACCACTTTTGCACTTGTATTAGTGTGGAAAAAACACTTTTTGCACTTGTGATAGTGTTGAAAAACCACTTTTCGCACTTGTGTTGGTGCAGGAAACCACTTTTGCACTTGTATTAGTGTGGAAAAAACACTTTTCGCACTTGTGTTAGTGTTGAAAAACCACTTTTCGCACTTGTGTTAGTGTTGAAAAACCACTTTTCGCACTTGTGTTAGTGTTGAAAAACCACTTTTCGCACTTGTGTTGGTGCAGGAAACCACTTTTGCACTTGTATTAGTGTGGAAAAAACACTTTTCGCACTTGTGTTAGTGTTGAAAAACCACTTTTCGCACTTGTGTTAGTGTTGAAAAACCACTTTTCGCACTTGTGTTAGTGTTGAAAAACCACTTTTCGCACTTGTGTTGGTGCAGGAAACCACTTTTGCATTTGTATTAGTGTGGAAAAAACACTTTTCGCACTTGTGTTAGTGTTGAAAAACCACTTTTCGCACTTGTGTTAGTGTTGAAAAACCACCTCTCGCACTTGTGTTGGTGCAGGAAACCACTTTTGCACTTGTATTAGTGTGGAAAAAACACTTTTCGCACTTGTGTTAGTGTTGAAAAACCACTTTTCGCACTTGTGTTAGTGTTGAAAAACCACTTTTCGCACGTGTGTTGGTGCAGGAAACCACTTTTGCACTTGTATTAGTGTGGAAAAAACACTTTTCGCACTTGTGTTAGTGTTGAAAAACCACTTTTCGCACTTGTGTTAGTGTTGAAAAACCACTTTTCGCACTTGTGTTAGTGTTGAAAAACCACTTTTCGCACTTGTGTTAATGTTGAAAAACCACTTTTCGCACTTGTGTTGGTGCAGGAAACCACTTTTGCACTTGTATTAGTGTGGAAAAAACACTTTTCGCACTTGTGTTAGTGTTGAAAAACCACTTTTTGCACTTGTGTTAGTGTTGAAAAACCACTTTTCGCACTTGTGTTGGTGCAGGAAACCACTTTTGCACTTGTATTAGTGTGGAAAAAACACTTTTTGCACTTGTGATAGTGTTGAAAAACCACTTTTCGCACTTGTGTTAGTGTTGAAAAACCACTTTTCGCACTTGTGTTGGTGCAGGAAACCACTTTTGCACTTGTATTAGTGTGGAAAAACCACTTTTCGCACTTGTGTTAGTGTTGAAAAACCACTTTTCGCACTTGTGTTAGTGTTGAAAAACCACTTTTCGCACTTGTGTTGGTGCATGAAACCACTTTTGCACTTGTATTAGTGTGGAAAAAACACTTTTTGCACTTGTGATAGTGTTGAAAAACCACTTTTCGCACTTCTGTTAGTGTTGAAAAACCACTTTTCGCACGTGTGTTGGTGCAGGAAACCACTTTTGCACTTGTATTAGTGTCGAAAAAACACTTTTCGCACTTGTGTTAGTGTTGAAAAAACACTTTTCGCACTTGTGTTAGTGTTGAAAAACCACTTTTCGCACTTGTGTTAGTGTTGAAAAACCACTTTTCGCACTTGTGTTAATGTTGAAAAACCACTTTTCGCACTTGTGTTGGTGCAGGAAACCACTTTTGCACTTGTATTAGTGTGGAAAAAACACTTTTCGCACTTGTGTTAGTGTTGAAAAACCATTTTTCGCACTTGTGTTATTGTTGAAAAACAACCTCTCGCACTTGTGTTGGTGCAGGAAACCACTTTTGCACTTGTAGTAGTGTGGGAAAAACACTTTTCGCACTTGTGTTAGTGTTGAAAAACCATTTTTCGCACTTGTGTTAGTGTTGAAAAACCACTTTTCGCACTTGTGTTGGTGCAGGAAACCACTTTTGCACTTGTATTAGTGTGGAAAAAACACTTTTTGCACTTGTGATAGTGTTAAAAAACCACTTTTCGCACTTGTGTTAGTGTTGAAAAACCACTTTTCGCACTTGTGTTGGTGCAGGAAACCACTTTTGCACTTGTATTAGTGTGGAAAAACCACTTTTCGCACTTGTGTTAGTGTTGAAAAACGACTTTTCACACTTGTGTTAGTGTTGAAAAACCACTTTTCGCACTTGTGTTTGTGCAGGAAACCACTTTTGCACTTGTATTAGTGTGGAAAAACCACTTTTCGCACTTGTGTTAGTGTTGACAAACCACTTTTCGCACTTGTGTTGGTGCAGGAAACCACTTTTGCACTTGTATTCGTGTGGAAAAAACACTTTTCGCACTTGTGTTAGTGTTGAAAAACCACTTTTCGCACTTGTGTTGGTGCAGGAAACCACTTTTGCACTTGTATTAGTGTGGAAAAAACACTTTTTGCACTTGTGATAGTGTTGAAAAACCACTTTTCGCACTTGTGTTAGTGTTGAAAAACCACTTTTCACACTTGTGTTAGTGTTGAAAAACCACTTTTCGCACTTGTGTTGGTGCAGGAAACCACTTTTGCACTTGTATTAGTGTGGAAAAAACACTTTTTGCACTTGTGATAGTGTTGAAAAACCAATTTTCGCACTTGTGTTAGTGTTGAAAAACCACTTTTCGCACTTGTGTTGGTGCAGGAAACCACGTTTGCACTTGTATTAGTGTGGAAAAACCACTTTTCGCACTTGCGTTAGTGTTGAAAAACCACTTTTCGCACTTGTGTTAGTGTTGAAAAACCACTTTTCGCACTTGTGTTAGTGTTGAAAAACCACTTTTCGCACTTGTGTTGGTGCAGGAAACCACTTTTGCACTTGTATTAGTGTGGAAAAAACACTTTTCGCACTTGTGTTAGTGTTGAAAAACCACTTTTCGCACTTGTGTTAGTGTTGAAAAACCAATTTTCGCACTTGTGTTGGTGCAGGAAACCACTTTTGCACTTGTATTAGTGTGGAAAAAACACTTTTCGCACTTGTGTTAGTGTTGAAAAACCACTTTTCGCACTTGTGTTGGTGCAGGAAACCACTTTTGCACTTGTATTAGTATGGAAAAAACACTTTTTGCACTTGTGATAGTGTTGAAAAACCACTTTTCGCACTTGTGTTAGTGTTGAAAAACCACTTTTCGCACTTGTGTTGGTGCAGGAAACCACTTTTGCACTTGTATTAGTGTGGAAAAACCACTTTTCGCACTTGTGTTAGTGTTGAAAAACCACTTTTCGCACTTGTGTTAGTGTTGAAAAACCACTTTTCGCACTTGTGTTGGTGCAGGAAACCACTTTTGCACTTGTATTAGTGTGGAAAAAACACTTTTCGCACTTGTGTTAGTGTTGAAAAACCACTTTTCGCACTTGTGTTAGTGTTGAAAAACCAATTTTCGCACTTGTGTTGGTGCAGGAAACCACTTTTGCACTTGTATTAGTGTGGAAAAAACACTTTTCGCACTTGTGTTAGTGTTGAAAACCACTTTTCGCACTAGTGTTAGTGTTGAAAAAACACTTTTCGCACTTGTGTTGGTGCAGGAAACCACTTTTGCACTTGTATTAGTATGGAAAAAACACTTTTTGCACTTGTGATAGTGTTGAAAAACCACTTTTCGCACTTGTGTTAGTGTTGAAAAACCACTTTTCGCACTTGTGTTGGTGCAGGAAACCACTTTTGCACTTGTATTAGTGTGGAAAAACCACTTTTCGCACTTGTGTTAGTGTTGAAAAACCACTTTTCGCACTTGTGTTAGTGTTGAAAAACCACTTTTCGCACTTGTGTTGGTGCAGGAAACCACTTTTGCACTTGTATTAGTGTGGAAAAAACACTTTTCGCACTTGTGTTAGTGTTGAAAAACCACTTTTTGCACTTGTGTTAGTGTTGAAAAAACCACTTTTCGCACTTGTGTTGGTGCAGGAAACCACTTTTTGCACTTGTGATAGTGTTGAAAAACCACTTTTCGCACTTGTGTTAGTGTTGAAAAACCACTTTTCGCACTTGTGTTGGTGCAGGGAAACCACTTTTGCACTTGTATTAGTGTGGAAAAAAACACTTTTCGCACTTGTGTTAGTGTTGAAAAAACCACTTTTCGCACTTGTGTTAGTGTTGAAAAACCACTTTTCGCACTTGTGTTGGTGCATGAAACCACTTTTGCACTTGTATTAGTGTGGAAAAAACACTTTTTGCACTTGTGTTAGTGTTGAAAAACCACTTTTCGCACGTGTGTTAGTGTTGAAAAACCACTTTTCGCACGTGTGTTGGTGCAGGAAACCACTTTTGCACTTGTATTAGTGTCGAAAAAAACACTTTTCGCACTTGTGTTAGTGTTGAAAAAACACTTTTCGCACTTGTGTTAGTGTTGAAAAACCACTTTTCGCACTTGTGTTAGTGTTGAAAAACCACTTTTCGCACTTGTGTTAATGTTGAAAAACCACTTTTTGCACTTGTGTTGGTGCAGGAAACCACTTTTGCACTTGTATTAGTGTGGAAAAAACACTTTTCGCACTTGTGTTAGTGTTGAAAAACCATTTTTCGCACTTGTGTTATTGTTGAAAAACAACTTCTCGCACTTGTGTTGGTGCAGGAAACCACTTTTGCACTTGTAGTAGTGTGGGAAAAACACTTTTCGCACTTGTGTTAGTGTTGAAAAACCACTTTTCGCACTTGTGTTAGTATTGAAAAACCACTTTTCGCACTTGTGTTGGTGCAGGAAACCACTTTTGCACTTGTATTAGTGTGGAAAAAACACTTTTTGCACTTGTGATAGTGTTAGAAAACCACTTTTCGCACTTGTGTTGGTGCAGGAAACCACTTTTGCACTTGTATTAGTGTGGAAAAACCACTTTTTGCACTTGTGATAGTGTTGAAAAACCACTTTTCGCACTTGTGTTGGTGCAGGAAACCACTTTTGCACTTGTATTAGTGTGGAAAAACCACTTTTCGCACTTGTGTTAGTGTTGAAAAACGACTTTTCACACTTGTGTTAGTGTTGAAAAACCACTTTTCGCACTTGTGTTTGTGCAGGAAACCACTTTTGCACTTGTATTAGTGTGGAAAAACCACTTTTCGCACTTGTGTTAGTGTTGACAAACCACTTTTCGCACTTGTGTTGGTGCAGGAAACCACTTTTGCACTTGTATTCGTGTGGAAAAAACACTTTTCGCACTTGTGTTAGTGTTGAAAAACCACTTTTCGCACTTGTGTTGGTGCAGGAAACCACTTTTGCACTTGTATTAGTGTGGAAAAAACACTTTTTGCACTTGTGATAGTGTTGAAAAACCACTTTTCGCACTTGTGTTAGTGTTGAAAAACCACTTTTCACACTTGTGTTAGTGTTGAAAAACCACTTTTCGCACTTGTGTTGGTGCAGGAAACCACTTTTGCACTTGTATTAGTGTGGAAAAAACACTTTTTGCACTTGTGATAGTGTTGAAAAACCAATTTTCGCACTTGTGTTAGTGTTGAAAAACCACTTTTCGCACTTGTGTTGGTGCAGGAAACCACGTTTGCACTTGTATTAGTGTGGAAAAACCACTTTTCGCACTTGTGTTAGTGTTGAAAAACCACTTTTCGCACTTGTGTTAGTGTTGAAAAACCACTTTTCGCACTTGTGTTAGTGTTGAAAAACCACTTTTCGCACTTGTGTTGGTGCAGGAAACCACTTTTGCACTTGTATTAGTGTGGAAAAAACACTTTTCGCACTTGTGTTAGTGTTGAAAAACCACTTTTCGCACTTGTGTTAGTGTTGAAAAACCAATTTTCGCACTTGTGTTGGTGCAGGAAACCACTTTTGCACTTGTATTAGTGTGGAAAAAACACTTTTCGCACTTGTGTTAGTGTTGAAAACCACTTTTCGCACTAGTGTTAGTGTTGAAAAACCACTTTTCGCACTTGTGTTGGTGCAGGAAACCACTTTTGCACTTGTATTAGTATGGAAAAAACACTTTTTGCACTTGTGATAGTGTTGAAAAACCACTTTTCGCACTTGTGTTAGTGTTGAAAAACCACTTTTCGCACTTGTGTTGGTGCAGGAAACCACTTTTGCACTTGTATTAGTGTGGAAAAACCACTTTTCGCACTTGTGTTAGTGTTGAAAAACCACTTTTCGCACTTGTGTTAGTGTTGAAAAACCAATTTTCGCACTTGTGTTGGTGCAGGAAACCACTTTTGCACTTGTATTAGTGTGGAAAAACCACTTTTCGCACTTGTGTTAGTGTTGAAAAACCAATTTTCCACTTGTGTTAGTGTTGAAAAACCACTTTTCGCACTTGTGTTGGTGCAGGAAACCACTTTTGCACTTGTATTAGTGTGGAAAAAACACTTTTTGCACTTGTGATAGTGTTGAAAAACCACTATTCGCACTTGTGTTGGTGCAGGAAACCACTTTTGCACTTGTATTAGTGTGGAAAAAACACTTTTCGCACTTGTGTTAGTGTTGAAAAACCACTTTTCGCACTTGTGTTAGTGTTGAAAAACCACTTTTCGCACTTGTGTTAGTGTTGAAAAACCACTTTTCGCACTTGTGTTGGTGCAGGAAACCACTTTTGCACTTGTATTAGTGTGGAAAAAACACTTTTCGCACTTGTGTTAGTGTTGAAAAACCACTTTTCGCACTTGTGTTAGTGTTGAAAAACCACTTTTCGCACTTGTGTTAGTGTTGAAAAACCACTTTTCGCACTTGTGTTGGTGCAGGAAACCACTTTTGCATTTGTATTAGTGTGGAAAAAACACTTTTCGCACTTGTGTTAGTGTTGAAAAACCACTTTTCGCACTTGTGTTAGTGTTGAAAAACCACTGCTCGCACTTGTGTTGGTGCAGGAAACCACTTTTGCACTTGTATTAGTGTGGAAAAAATACTTTTCGCACTTGTGTTAGTGTTGAAAAACCACTTTTCGCACTTGTGTTAGTGTTGAAAAACCACTTTTCGCACGTGTGTTGGTGCAGGAAACCACTTTTGCACTTGTATTAGTGTGGAAAAAACACTTTTCGCACTTGTGTTAGTGTTGAAAAACCACTTTTCGCACTTGTGTTAGTGTTGAAAAACCACTTTTCGCACTTGTGTTAGTGTTGAAAAACCACTTTTCGCACTTGTGTTAATGTTGAAAAACCACTTTTCGCACTTGTGTTGGTGCAGGAAACCACTTTTGCACTTGTATTAGTGTGGAAAAAACACTTTTCGCACTTGTGTTAGTGTTGAAAAACCACTTTTTGCACTTGTGTTAGTGTTGAAAAACCACTTTTCGCACTTGTGTTGGTGCAGGAAACCACTTTTGCACTTGTATTAGTGTGGAAAAAACACTTTTTGCACTTGTGATAGTGTTGAAAAACCACTTTTCGCACTTGTGTTAGTGTTGAAAAACCACTTTTCGCACTTGTGTTGGTGCAGGATACCACTTTTGCACTTGTATTAGTGTGGAAAAACCACTTTTCGCACTTGTGTTAGTGTTGAAAAACCACTTTTCGCACTTGTGTTAGTGTTGAAAAACCACTTTTCGCACTTGTGTTGGTGCATGAAACCACTTTTGCACTTGTATTAGTGTGGAAAAAACACTTTTTGCACTTGTGATAGTGTTGAAAAACCACTTTTCGCACT
This sequence comes from Myxine glutinosa, assembly GCF_964187855.1. NCBI lineage: Eukaryota > Metazoa > Chordata > Myxini > Myxiniformes > Myxinidae > Myxine > Myxine glutinosa. Next base: position 182,018 of record NW_027616740.1, read on the forward strand.
TCTGTTAGTGTTGAAAAACCACTTTTCGCACGTGTGTTGGTGCAGGAAACCACTTTTGCACTTGTATTAGTGTCGAAAAAACACTTTTCGCACTTGTGTTAGTGTTGAAAAAACACTTTTCGCACTTGTGTTAGTGTTGAAAAACCACTTTTCGCACTTGTGTTAGTGTTGAGAAACCACTTTTCGCACTTGTGTTAATGTTGAAAAACCACTTTTCGCACTTGTGTTGGTGCAGGAAACCACTTTTGCACTTGTATTAGTGTGGAAAAAACACTTTTCGCACTTGTGTTAGTGTTGAAAAACCATTTTTCGCACTTGTGTTATTGTTGAAAAACAACTTCTCGCACTTGTGTTGGTGCAGGAAACCACTTTTGCACTTGTAGTAGTGTGGGAAAAACACTTTTCGCACTTGTGTTAGTGTTGAAAAACAATTTTTCGCACTTGTGTTAGTGTTGAAAAAGCACTTTTCGCACTTGTGTTGGTGCAGGAAACCACTTTTGCACTTGTATTAGTGTGGAAAAAACACTTTTTGCACTTGTGATAGTGTTAAAAAACCACTTTTCGCACTTGTGTTAGTGTTGAAAAACCACTTTTCGCACTTGTGTTGGTGCAGGAAACCACTTTTGCACTTGTATTAGTGTGGAAAAACCACTTTTCGCACTTGTGTTAGTGTTGAAAAACGACTTTTCACACTTGTGTTAGTGTTGAAAAACCACTTTTCGCACTTGTGTTTGTGCAGGAAACCACTTTTCCACTTGTATTAGTGTGGAAAAACCACTTTTCGCACTTGTGTTAGTGTTGAAAAACCACTTTTCGCACTTGTGTTAGTGTTGAAAACCACTTTTCGCACTTGTGTTGGTGCAGGAAACCACTTTTGCACTTGTATTAGTGTGGAAAAAACACTTTTTGCACTTGTGATAGTGTTGAAAAACCACTTTTCGCACTTGTGTTAGTGTTGAAAAACCACTTTTCGCACTTGTGTTAGTGTTGAAAAACCACTTTTCGCACTTGTGTTGGTGCAGGAAATCACTTTTGCACTTGTATTAGTGTGGAAAAAACACTTTTTGCACTTGTGATAGTGTTGAAAAACCAATTTTCGCACTTGTGTTAGTGTTGAAAAACCACTTTTCACACTTGTGTTGGTGCAGGAAACCACGTTTGCACTTGTATTAGTGTGGAAAAACCACTTTTCGCACTTGTGTTAGTGTTGAAAAACCACTTTTCGCACTTGTGTTAGTGTTGAAAAACCACTTTTCGCACTTGTGTTAGTGTTGAAAAACGACTTTTCGCACTTGTGTTGGTGCAGGAAACCACTTTTGCACTTGTATTAGTGTGGAAAAAACACTTTTCGCACTTGTGTTAGTGTTGAAAAACCACTTTTCGCACTTGTGTTAGTGTTGAAAAACCAATTTTCGCACTTGTGTTGGTGCAGGAAACCACTTTTGCACTTGTATTAGTGTGGAAAAAACACTTTTCGCACTTGTGTTAGTGTTGAAAACCACTTTTCGCACTAGTGTTAGTGTTGAAAAACCACTTTTCGCACTTGTGTTGGTGCAGGAAACCACTTTTGCACTTGTATTAGTATGGAAAAAACACTTTTTGCACTTGTGATTGTGTTGAAAAACCACTTTTCGCACTTGTGTTAGTGTTGAAAAACCACTTTTCGCACTTGTGTTGGTGCAGGAAACCACTTTTGCACTTGTATTAGTGTGGAAAAACCACTTTTCGCACTTGTGTTAGTGTTGAAAAACCACTTTTCGCACTTGTGTTAGTGTTGAAAAACCACTTTTCGCACTTGTGTTGGTGCAGGAAACCACTTTTGCACTTGTATTAGTGTTGAAAAACCACTTTTCGCACTTGTGTTAGTGTTGAAAAACCAATTTTCCACTTGTGTTAGTGTTGAAAAACCACTTTTCGCACTTGTGTTGGTGCAGGAAACCACTTTTGCACTTGTATTAGTGTGGAAAAAACACTTTTTGCACTTGTGATAGTGTTGAAAAACCACTTTTCGCACTTGTGTTGGTGCAGGAAACCACTTTTGCACTTGTATTAGTGTGGAAAAAACACTTTTCGCACTTGTGTTAGTGTTGAAAAACCACTTTTCGCACTTGTGCTAGTGTTGAAAAACCACTTTTCGCACTTGTGTTAGTGTTGAAAAACCACTTTTCGCACTTGTGTTGGTGCAGGAAACCACTTTTGCATTTGTATTAGTGTGGAAAAAACACTTTTCACACTTGTGTTAGTGTTGAAAAACCACTTTTCGCACTTGTGTTAGTGTTGAAAAACCACTTCTCGCACTTGTGTTGGTGCAGGAAACCACTTTTGCACTTGTATTAGTGTGGAAAAAACACTTCGCACTTGTGTTAGTGTTGAAAAACCACTTTTCGCACTTGTGTTAGTGTTGAAAAACCACTTTTCGCACGTGTGTTGGTGCAGGAAACCACTTTTGCACTTGTATTAGTGTGGAAAAAACACTTTTCGCACTTGTGTTAGTGTTGAAAAACCACTTTTCGCACTTGTGTTAGTGTTGAAAAACCACTTTTTGCACTTGTGTTAGTGTTGAAAAACCACTTTTCGCACTTGTGTTAATGTTGAAAAACCACTTTTCGCACTTGTGTTGGTGCAGGAAACCACTTTTGCACTTGTATTAGTGTGGAAAAAACACTTTTCGCACTTGTGTTAGTGTTGAAAAACCATTTTTCGCACTTGTGTTATTGTTGAAAAACAACTTTTCGCACTTGTGTTGGTGCAGGAAACCACTTTTGCACGTGTAGTAGTGTGGGAAAAACACTTTTCGCACTTGTGTTAGTGTTGAAAAACCACTTTTCGCACTTGTGTTAGTGTTGAAAAACCACTTTTCGCACTTGTGTTGGTGCAGGAAACCACTTTTGCACTTTTATTAGTGTGGAAAAACCACTTTTCGCACTTGTGTTAGTGTTGAAAAACCACTTTTCGCACTTGTGTTAGTGTTGAAAAACCACTTTTCGCACTTGTGTTGGTGCAGGAAACCACTTTTGCACTTGTATTAGTGTGGAAAAAACACTTTTTGCACTTGTGATAGTGTTGAAAAACCACTTTTCGCACTTGTGTTAGTGTTGAAAAACCACTTTTCGCACTTGTGTTAGTGTTGAAAAACCACTTTTCGCATTTGTGTTGGTGCAGGAAACCACTTTTGCACTTGTATTAGTGTGGAAAAACACTTTTTGCACTTGTGATAGTGTTGAAAAACCAATTTTCGCACTTGTGTTAGTGTTGAAAAACCACTTTTCGCACTTGTGTTGGTGCAGGAAACCACGTTTGCACTTGTATTAGTGTGGAAAAACCACTTTTCGCACTTGTGTTAGTGTTGAAAAACCACTTTTCGCACTTGTGTTAGTGTTGAAAAACCACTTTTCGCACTTGTGTTAGTGTTGAAAAACCACTTTTCGCACTTGTGTTGGTGCAGGAAACCACTTTTGCACTTGTATTAGTGTGGAAAAAACACTTTTCGCACTTGTGTTAGTGTTGAAAAACCACTTTTCGCACTTGTGTTAGTGTTGAAAAACCAATTTTCGCACTTGTGTTGGTGGAGGAAACCACTTTTGCACTTGTATTAGTGTGGAAAAAACACTTTTTGCACTTGTGATAGTGTTGAAAAACCACTTTTCGCACTTGTGTTAGTGTTGAAAAACCACTTTTCGCACTTGTGTTAGTGTTGAAAAACCACTTTTCGCACTTGTGTTGGTGCAGGAAACCACTTTTGCACTTGTATTAGTGTGGAAAAAACACTTTTTGCACTTGTGATAGTGTTGAAAAACCAATTTTCGCACTTGTGTTAGTGTTGAAAAACCACTTTTCGCACTTGTGTTGGTGCAGGAAACCACTTTTGCACTTGTATTAGTGTGGCAAAACCACTTTTCGCACTTGTGTTAGTGTTGAAAAACCACTTTTCGCACTTGTGTTAGTGTTGAAAAACCACTTTTCGCACTTGTGTTAGTGTTGAAAAACCACTTTTCGCACTTGTGTTGGTGCAGGAAACCACTTTTGCACTTGTATTAGTGTGGAAAAAACACTTTTCGCACTTGTGTTAGTGTTGAAAAACCACTTTCGCACTTGTGTTAGTGTTGAAAAACCAATTTTCGCACTTGTGTTGGTGCAGGAAACCACTTTTGCACTTGTATTAGTGTGGAAAAAACACTTTTCGCACTTTTGTTAGTGTTGAAAACCACTTTTCGCACTTGTGTTAGTGTTGAAAAACCACTTTTCGCACTTGTGTTGGTGCAGGAAACCACTTTTGCACTTGTATTAGTATGGAAAAAACACTTTTTGCACTTGTGATAGTGTTGAAAAACCACTTTTCGCACTTGTGTTAGTGTTGAAAAACCACTTTTCGCACTTGTGTTGGTGCAGGAAACCACTTTTGCACTTGTGTTAGTGTTGAAAAACCACTTTTCGCACTTGTGTTGGTGCAGGAAACCACTTTTGCACTTGTATTAGTGTGGAAAAACCACTTTTCGCACTTGTGTTAGTGTTGAAAAACCACTTTTCCACTTGTGTTAGTGTTGAAAAACCACTTTTCGCACTTGTGTTGGTGCAGGAAACCACTTTTACACTTGTATTAGTGTTGAAAAAACACTTTTTGCACTTGTGATAGTGTTGAAAAACTACTTTTTGCACTTGTGTTGGTGCAGGAAACCACTTTTGCACTTGTATTACTGTGGAAAAAACACTTTTCGCACTTGTGTTAGTGTTGAAAAACCACTTTTCGCACTTGTGTTAGTGTTGAAAAACCACTTTTCGCACTTGTGTTAGTGTTGAAAAACCACTTTTCGCACTTGTGTTGGTGCAGGAAACCACTTTTGCACTTGTATTAGTGTGGAAAAAACACTTTTCGCACTTGTGATAGTGTTGAAAAACCACTTTTCACACTTGTGTTAGTGTTGAAAAACCATTTTCGCACTTGTGTTGGTGCAGGAAACCACTTTTGCACTTGTATTAGTGTGGAAAAAACACTTTTCGCACTTGTGTTAGTGTTGAAAAACCACTTTTCGCACTTGTGTTAGTGTTGAAAAACCACTTTTCGCACTTGTGTTGGTGCAGGAAACCACTTTTGCACTTGTATTAGTGTGGAAAAAACACTTTTCGCACTTGTTTTAGTGTTGAAAAAACACTTTTCGCACTTGTGTTAGTGTTGAAAAACCACTTTTCGCACTTGTGTTGGTGCAGGAAACCACTTTTGCACTTGTATTAGTGTGGACAAAAACACTTTTTGCACTTGTGATAGTGTTGAAAAACCACTTTTCGCACTTGTGTTAGTGTTGAAAAACCACTTTTCGCACTTGTGTTGGTGCAGGAAACCACTTTTGCACTTGTATTAGTGTGGAAAAACCACTTTTTGCACTTGTGTTAGTGTTGATAAACTACTTTTCGCACTTGTGTTGGTGCAGAAAACCACTTTTGCACTTGTATTAGTGTGGAAAAAACACTTTTTGCACTTGTGATAGTGTTGAAAAACCACTTTTCGCACTTGTGTTAGTGTTGAAAAACCACTTTTCGCACTTGTGTTGGTGCAGGAAACCACTTTTGCACTTGTATTAGTGTGGAAAAAACACTTTTTGCACTTGTGATAGTGTTGAAAAACCACTTTTCACACTTGTGTTAGTGTTGAAAAACCACTTTTCGCACTTGTGTTGGTGCAGGAAACCACTTTTGCACTTGTATTAGTGTGGAAAAAACACTTTTTGCACTTGTGATAGTGTTGAAAAACCACTTTTCGCACTTGTGTTAGTGTTGAAAAACCACTTTTCGCACTTGTGTTGGTGCAGGAAACCACTTTTGCACTTGTATTAGTGTGGAAAAACCACTTTTTGCACTTGTGTTAGTGTTGAAAAACCACTTTTCGCACTTGTGTTAGTGTTGAAAAACCACTTTTCGCACTTGTGTTAGTGTTGAAAAACCACTTTTCGCACGTGTGTTGGTGCAGGTAACCACTTTTGCACTTGTATTAGTGTGGAAAAAACACTTTTCGCACTTGTGTTAGTGTTGAAAAACCACTTTTCGCACTTGTGTTAGTGTTGAAAAACCACTTTTTGCACTTGTGTTAGTGTTGAAAAACCACTTTTCGCACTTGTGTTAGTGTTGAAAAACCACTTTTCGTACTTGTGTTGGTGCAGGAACCCACTTTTGCACTTGTATTAGTGTGGAAAAACATCTTTTCGCACTTGTGTTAGTGTTGAAAAACCACTTTTCGCACTTGTGTTAGTGTTGAAAAACCACTTTTCGCACTTGTGTTGGTGCAGGAAACCACTTTTGCACTTGTATTAGTGTGGAAAAAACACTTTTTGCACTTGTGATAGTGTTGAAAGACCACTTTTCGCACTTGTGTTAGTGTTGAAAAACCACTTTTCGCACTTGTGTTGGTGCAGGAAACCAGTTTTGCACTTGTATTAGTGTGGAAAAAACACTTTTTGCACTTGTGATAGTGTTGAAAAACCACTTTTCGCACTTCTGTTAGTGTTGAAAAACCACTTTTCGCACTTGTGTTGGTGCAGGAACCCACTTTTGCACTTGTATTAGTGTGGAAAAACCACTTTTCGCACTTGTGTTAGTGTTGAAAAACCACTTTTCGCACTTGTGTTGGTGCAGGAAACCACTTTTGTACTTGTATTAGTGTGGAAAAAACACTTTTTGCACTTGTGATAGTGTTGAAAAACCACTTTTCGCACTTGTGTTAGTGTTGAAAAACCACTTTTCGCACTTGTGTTGGTGCAGGAAACCACTTTTGCACTTGTATTAGTGTGGAAAAACCACTTTTCGCACTTGTGTTAGTGTTGAAAAACCACTTTTCGCACTTGTGTTAGTGTTGAAAAACCACTTTTCGCACTTGTGTTGGTGCATGAAACCACTTTTGCACTTGTATTAGTGTGGAAAAAACACTTTTTGCACTTGTGATAGTGTTGAAAAACCACTTTTCGCACTTGTGTTAGTGTTGAAAAACCACTTTTCGCACGTGTGTTGGTGCAGGAAACCACTTTTGCACTTGTATTAGTGTGGAAAAAACACTTTTCGCACTTGTGTTAGTGTTGAAAAACCACTTTTCGCACTTGTGTTAGTGTTGAAAAACCACTTTTCGCACTAGTGTTAGTGTTGAAAAACCACTTTTCGCACTTGTGTTAATGTTGAAAAACCACTTTTCTCACTTGTGTTGGTGCAGGAAACCACTTTTGCACTTGTATTAGTGTGGAAAAACCACTTTTCGCACTTGTGTTAGTGTTGAAAAACCACTTTTCGCACTTGTGTTAGTGTTGAAAAACCACTTTTCGCACTTGTGTTGGTGCATGAAACCACTTTTGCACTTGTATTAGTGTGGAAAAAACACTTTTTGCACTTGTGATAGTGTTGAAAAACCACTTTTCGCACTTGTGTTAGTGTTGAAAAACCACTTTTCGCACGTGTGTTGGTGCAGGAAACCACTTTTGCACTTGTATTAGTGTCGAAAAAACACTTTTCGCACTTGTGTTAGTGTTGAAAAAACACTTTTCGCACTTGTGTTAGTGTTGAAAAACCACTTTTCGCACTTGTGTTAGTGTTGAAAAACCACTTTTCGCACTTGTGTTAATGTTGAAAAACCACTTTTCGCACTTGTGTTGGTGCAGGAAACCACTTTTGCACTTGTATTAGTGTGGAAAAAACACTTTTCGCACTTGTGTTAGTGTTGAAAAACCATTTTTCGCACTTGTGTTATTGTTGAAAAACAACTACTCGCACTTGTGTTGGTGCAGGAAACCACTTTTGCACTTGTAGTAGTGTGAGAAAAACACTTTTCGCACTTGTGTTAGTGTTGAAAAACCACTTTTCGCACTTGTGTTAGTGTTGAAAAACCACTTTTCGCACTTGTGTTGGTGCAGGAAACCACTTTTGCACTTGTATTAGTGTGGAAAAAACACTTTTTGCACTTGTGATAGTGTTAAAAAACCACTTTTCGCACTTGTGTTAGTGTTGAAAAACCACTTTTCGCACTTGTGTTGGTGCAGGAAACCACTTTTGCACTTGTATTAGTGTGGAAAAACCACTTTTCGCACTTGTGTTAGTGTTGAAAAACGACTTTTCACACTTGTGTTAGTGTTGAAAAACCACTTTTCGCACTTGTGTTTGTGCAGGAAACCACTTTTGCACTTGTATTAGTGTGGAAAAACCACTTTTCGCACTTGTGTTAGTGTTGACAAACCACTTTTCGCACTTGTGTTGGTGCAGGAAACCACTTTTGCACTTGTATTCGTGTGGAAAAAACACTTTTCGCACTTGTGTTAGTGTTGAAAAACCACTTTTCGCACTTGTGTTGGTGCAGGAAACCACTTTTGCACTTGTATTAGTGTGGAAAAAACACTTTTTGCACTTGTGATAGTGTTGAAAAACCACTTTTCGCACTTGTGTTAGTGTTGAAAAACCACTTTTCACACTTGTGTTAGTGTTGAAAAACCACTTTTCGCACTTGTGTTGGTGCAGGAAACCACTTTCGCACTTGTGTTAGTGTTGAAAAACCACTTTTCGCACTTGTGTTAGTGTTGAAAAACCACTTTTCGCACTTGTGTTGGTGCAGGAAACCACTTTTGCACTTGTGTTGGTGCAGGAAACCACTTTTCGCACTTGTGTTAGTGTTGAAAAACCAATTTTCCACTTGTGTTAGTGTTGAAAAACCACTTTTCGCACTTGTGTTGGTGCAGGAAACCACTTTTGCACTTGTATTAGTGTGGAAAAAACACTTTTCGCACTTGTGTTAGTGTTGAAAAACCACTTTTCGCACTTGTGTTAGTGTTGAAAAACCACTTTTCGCACTTGTGTTAGTGTTGAAAAACCACTTTTCGCACTTGTGTTGGTGCAGGAAACCACTTTTGCATTTGTATTAGTGTGGAAAAAACACTTTTCGCACTTGTGTTAGTGTTGAAAAACCACTTTTCGCACTTGTGTTAGTGTTGAAAAACCACTTTTCGCACTTGTGTTAGTGTTGAAAAACCACTTTTCGCACTTGTGTTAGTGTTGAAAAACCACTTTTCGCACTTGTGTTGGTGTTGAAAAACCACTTTTCGCACTTGTGTTAGTGTTGAAAAACCACTTTTCGCACGTGTGTTGGTGCAGGAAACCACTTTTGCACTTGTATTAGTGTGGAAAAAACACTTTTCGCACTTGTGTTAGTGTTGAAAAACCACTTTTCGCACTTGTGTTAGTGTTGAAAAACCACTTTTCGCACTTGTGTTGGTGCAGGAAACCACTTTTGCATTTGTATTAGTGTGGAAAAAACACTTTTCGCACTTGTGTTAGTGTTGAAAAACCACTTTTCGCACTTGTGTTAGTGTTGAAAAACCACTTTTCGCACTTGTGTTAGTGTTGAAAAACCACTTTTCGCACTTGTGTTAGTGTTGAAAAACCACTTTTCGCACTTGTGTTAGTGTTGAAAAACCACTTTTCGCACTTGTGTTAGTGTTGAAAAACCAATTTTCGCACTTGTGTTGGTGCAGGAAACCACTTTTGCACTTGTATTAGTGTGGAAAAAACACTTTTCGCACTTGTGTTAGTGTTGAAAACCACTTTTCGCACTAGTGTTAGTGTTGAAAAACCACTTTTCGCACTTGTGTTGGTGCAGGAAACCACTTTTGCACTTGTATTAGTATGGAAAAAACACTTTTTGCACTTGTGATTGTGTTGAAAAACCACTTTTCGCACTTGTGTTAGTGTTGAAAAACCACTTTTCGCACTTGTGTTGGTGCAGGAAACCACTTTTGCACTTGTATTAGTGTGGAAAAACCACTTTTCGCACTTGTGTTAGTGTTGAAAAACCACTTTTCGCACTTGTGTTAGTGTTGAAAAACCACTTTTCGCACTTGTGTTGGTGCAGGAAACCACTTTTGCACTTGTATTAGTGTTGAAAAACCACTTTTCGCACTTGTGTTAGTGTTGAAAAACCAATTTTCCACTTGTGTTAGTGTTGAAAAACCACTTTTCGCACTTGTGTTGGTGCAGGAAACCACTTTTGCACTTGTATTAGTGTGGAAAAAACACTTTTTGCACTTGTGATAGTGTTGAAAAACCACTTTTCGCACTTGTGTTGGTGCAGGAAACCACTTTTGCACTTGTATTAGTGTGGAAAAAACACTTTTCGCACTTGTGTTAGTGTTGAAAAACCACTTTTCGCACTTGTGCTAGTGTTGAAAAACCACTTTTCGCACTTGTGTTAGTGTTGAAAAACCACTTTTCGCACTTGTGTTGGTGCAGGAAACCACTTTTGCATTTGTATTAGTGTGGAAAAAACACTTTTCGCACTTGTGTTAGTGTTGAAAAACCACTTTTCGCACTTGTGTTAGTGTTGAAAAACCACCTCTCGCACTTGTGTTGGTGCAGGAAACCACTTTTGCACTTGTATTAGTGTGGAAAAAACACTTCGCACTTGTGTTAGTGTTGAAAAACCACTTTTCGCACTTGTGTTAGTGTTGAAAAACCACTTTTCGCACGTGTGTTGGTGCAGGAAACCACTTTTGCACTTGTATTAGTGTGGAAAAAACACTTTTCGCACTTGTGTTAGTGTTGAAAAACCACTTTTCGCACTTGTGTTAGTGTTGAAAAACCACTTTTTGCACTTGTGTTAGTGTTGAAAAACCACTTTTCGCACTTGTGTTAATGTTGAAAAACCACTTTTCGCACTTGTGTTGGTGCAGGAAACCACTTTTGCACTTGTATTAGTGTGGAAAAACACTTTTCGCACTTGTGTTAGTGTTGAAAAACCATTTTTCGCACTTGTGTTATTGTTGAAAAACAACTTTTCGCACTTGTGTTGGTGCAGGAAACCACTTTTGCACGTGTAGTAGTGTGGGAAAAACACTTTTCGCACTTGTGTTAGTGTTGAAAAACCACTTTTCGCACTTGTGTTAGTGTTGAAAAACCACTTTTCGCACTTGTGTTGGTGCAGGAAACCACTTTTGCACTTTTATTAGTGTGGAAAAACCACTTTTCGCACTTGTGTTAGTGTTGAAAAACCACTTTTCGCACTTGTGTTAGTGTTGAAAAACCACTTTTCGCACTTGTGTTGGTGCAGGAAACCACTTTTGCACTTGTATTAGTGTGGAAAAAACACTTTTTGCACTTGTGATAGTGTTGAAAAACCACTTTTCGCACTTGTGTTAGTGTTGAAAAACCACTTTTCGCACTTGTGTTAGTGTTGAAAAACCACTTTTCGCACTTGTGTTGGTGCAGGAAACCACTTTTGCACTTGTATTAGTGTGGAAAAACACTTTTTGCACTTGTGATAGTGTTGAAAAACCAATTTTCGCACTTGTGTTAGTGTTGAAAAACCACTTTTCGCACTTGTGTTGGTGCAGGAAACCACGTTTGCACTTGTATTAGTGTGGAAAAACCACTTTTCGCACTTGTGTTAGTGTTGAAAAACCACTTTTCGCACTTGTGTTAGTGTTGAAAAACCACTTTTCGCACTTGTGTTAGTGTTGAAAAACCACTTTTCGCACTTGTGTTGGTGCAGGAAACCACTTTTGCACTTGTATTAGTGTGGAAAAAACACTTTTCGCACTTGTGTTAGTGTTGAAAAACCACTTTTCGCACTTGTGTTAGTGTTGAAAAACCAATTTTCGCACTTGTGTTGGTGGAGGAAACCACTTTTGCACTTGTATTAGTGTGGAAAAAACACTTTTTGCACTTGTGATAGTGTTGAAAAACCACTTTTCGCACTTGTGTTAGTGTTGAAAAACCACTTTTCGCACTTGTGTTAGTGTTGAAAAACCACTTTTCGCACTTGTGTTGGTGCAGGAAACCACTTTTGCACTTGTATTAGTGTGGAAAAAACACTTTTTGCACTTGTGATAGTGTTGAAAAACCAATTTTCGCACTTGTGTTAGTGTTGAAAAACCACTTTTCGCACTTGTGTTGGTGCAGGAAACCACTTTTGCACTTGTATTAGTGTGGCAAAACCACTTTTCGCACTTGTGTTAGTGTTGAAAAACCACTTTTCGCACTTGTGTTAGTGTTGAAAAACCACTTTTCGCACTTGTGTTAGTGTTGAAAAACCACTTTTCGCACTTGTGTTGGTGCAGGAAACCACTTTTGCACTTGTATTAGTGTGGAAAAAACACTTTTCGCACTTGTGTTAGTGTTGAAAAACCACTTTCGCACTTGTGTTAGTGTTGAAAAACCAATTTTCGCACTTGTGTTGGTGCAGGAAACCACTTTTGCACTTGTATTAGTGTGGAAAAAACACTTTTCGCACTTTTGTTAGTGTTGAAAACCACTTTTCGCACTTGTGTTAGTGTTGAAAAACCACTTTTCGCACTTGTGTTGGTGCAGGAAACCACTTTTGCACTTGTATTAGTATGGAAAAAACACTTTTTGCACTTGTGATAGTGTTGAAAAACCACTTTTCGCACTTGTGTTAGTGTTGAAAAACCACTTTTCGCACTTGTGTTGGTGCAGGAAACCACTTTTGCACTTGTGTTAGTGTTGAAAAACCACTTTTCGCACTTGTGTTGGTGCAGGAAACCACTTTTGCACTTGTATTAGTGTGGAAAAACCACTTTTCGCACTTGTGTTAGTGTTGAAAAACCACTTTTCCACTTGTGTTAGTGTTGAAAAACCACTTTTCGCACTTGTGTTGGTGCAGGAAACCACTTTTACACTTGTATTAGTGTTGAAAAAACACTTTTTGCACTTGTGATAGTGTTGAAAAACTACTTTTTGCACTTGTGTTGGTGCAGGAAACCACTTTTGCACTTGTATTACTGTGGAAAAAACACTTTTCGCACTTGTGTTAGTGTTGAAAAACCACTTTTTGCACTTGTGTTAGTGTTGAAAAACCACTTTTCGCACTTGTGTTAGTGTTGAAAAACCACTTTTCGCACTTGTGTTGGTGCAGGAAACCACTTTTGCACTTGTATTAGTGTGGAAAAAACACTTTTCGCACTTGTGATAGTGTTGAAAAACCACTTTTCGCACTTGTGTTAGTGTTGAAAAACCATTTTCGCACTTGTGTTGGTGCAGGAAACCACTTTTGCACTTGTATTAGTGTGGAAAAAACACTTTTCGCACTTGTGTTAGTGTTGAAAAACCACTTTTCGCACTTGTGTTAGTGTTGAAAAACCACTTTTCGCACTTGTGTTGGTGCAGGAAACCACTTTTGCACTTGTATTAGTGTGGAAAAAACACTTTTCGCACTTGTTTTAGTGTTGAAAAAACACTTTTCGCACTTGTGTTAGTGTTGAAAAACCACTTTTCGCACTTGTGTTGGTGCAGGAAACCACTTTTGCACTTGTATTAGTGTGGACAAAAACACTTTTTGCACTTGTGATAGTGTTGAAAAACCACTTTTCGCACTTGTGTTAGTGTTGAAAAACCACTTTTCGCACTTGTGTTGGTGCAGGAAACCACTTTTGCACTTGTATTAGTGTGGAAAAACCACTTTTTGCACTTGTGTTAGTGTTGATAAACTACTTTTCGCACTTGTGTTGGTGCAGAAAACCACTTTTGCACTTGTATTAGTGTGGAAAAAACACTTTTTGCACTTGTGATAGTGTTGAAAAACCACTTTTCGCACTTGTGTTAGTGTTGAAAAACCACTTTTCGCACTTGTGTTGGTGCAGGAAACCACTTTTGCACTTGTATTAGTATGGAAAAAACACTTTTTGCACTTGTGATAGTGTTGAAAAACCACTTTTCGCACTTGTGTTAGTGTTGAAAAACCACTTTTCGCACTTGTGTTGGTGCAGGAAACCACTTTTGCACTTGTGTTAGTGTTGAAAAACCACTTTTCGCACTTGTGTTGGTGCAGGAAACCACTTTTGCACTTGTATTAGTGTGGAAAAACCACTTTTCGCACTTGTGTTAGTGTTGAAAAACCACTTTTCCACTTGTGTTAGTGTTGAAAAACCACTTTTCGCACTTGTGTTGGTGCAGGAAACCACTTTTACACTTGTATTAGTGTTGAAAAAACACTTTTCGCACTTGTGTTGGTGCAGGAAACCACTTTTGCACTTGTATTAGTATGGAAAAAACACTTTTTGCACTTGTGATAGTGTTGAAAAACCACTTTTCGCACTTGTGTTAGTGTTGAAAAACCACTTTTCGCACTTGTGTTGGTGCAGGAAACCACTTTTGCACTTGTGTTAGTGTTGAAAAACCACTTTTCGCACTTGTGTTGGTGCAGGAAACCACTTTTGCACTTGTATTAGTGTGGAAAAACCACTTTTCGCACTTGTGTTAGTGTTGAAAAACCACTTTTCCACTTGTGTTAGTGTTGAAAAACCACTTTTCGCACTTGTGTTGGTGCAGGAAACCACTTTTACACTTGTATTAGTGTTGAAAAAACACTTTTTGCACTTGTGATAGTGTTGAAAAACTACTTTTTGCACTTGTGTTGGTGCAGGAAACCACTTTTGCACTTGTATTACTGTGGAAAAAACACTTTTCGCACTTGTGTTAGTGTTGAAAAACCACTTTTTGCACTTGTGTTAGTGTTGAAAAACCACTTTTCGCACTTGTGTTAGTGTTGAAAAACCACTTTTCGCACTTGTGTTGGTGCAGGAAACCACTTTTGCACTTGTATTAGTGTGGAAAAAACACTTTTCGCACTTGTGATAGTGTTGAAAAACCACTTTTCGCACTTGTGTTAGTGTTGAAAAACCATTTTCGCACTTGTGTTGGTGCAGGAAACCACTTTTGCACTTGTATTAGTGTGGAAAAAACACTTTTCGCACTTGTGTTAGTGTTGAAAAACCACTTTTCGCACTTGTGTTAGTGTTGAAAAACCACTTTTCGCACTTGTGTTGGTGCAGGAAACCACTTTTGCACTTGTATTAGTGTGGAAAAAACACTTTTCGCACTTGTTTTAGTGTTGAAAAAACACTTTTCGCACTTGTGTTAGTGTTGAAAAACCACTTTTCGCACTTGTGTTGGTGCAGGAAACCACTTTTGCACTTGTATTAGTGTGGACAAAAACACTTTTTGCACTTGTGATAGTGTTGAAAAACCACTTTTCGCACTTGTGTTAGTGTTGAAAAACCACTTTTCGCACTTGTGTTGGTGCAGGAAACCACTTTTGCACTTGTATTAGTGTGGAAAAACCACTTTTTGCACTTGTGTTAGTGTTGATAAACTACTTTTCGCACTTGTGTTGGTGCAGAAAACCACTTTTGCACTTGTATTAGTGTGGAAAAAACACTTTTTGCACTTGTGATAGTGTTGAAAAACCACTTTTCGCACTTGTGTTAGTGTTGAAAAACCACTTTTCGCACTTGTGTTGGTGCAGGAAACCACTTTTGCACTTGTATTAGTGTGGAAAAAACACTTTTTGCACTTGTGATAGTGTTGAAAAACCACTTTTCACACTTGTGTTAGTGTTGAAAAACCACTTTTCGCACTTGTGTTGGTGCAGGAAACCACTTTTGCACTTGTATTAGTGTGGAAAAAACACTTTTTGCACTTGTGATAGTGTTGAAAAACCACTTTTCGCACTTGTGTTAGTGTTGAAAAACCACTTTTCGCACTTGTGTTGGTGCAGGAAACCACTTTTGCACTTGTATTAGTGTGGAAAAACCACTTTTTGCACTTGTGTTAGTGTTGAAAAACCACTTTTCGCACTTGTGTTAGTGTTGAAAAACCACTTTTCGCACTTGTGTTAGTGTTGAAAAACCACTTTTCGCACGTGTGTTGGTGCAGGTAACCACTTTTGCACTTGTATTAGTGTGGAAAAAACACTTTTCGCACTTGTGTTAGTGTTGAAAAACCACTTTTCGCACTTGTGTTAGTGTTGAAAAACCACTTTTTGCACTTGTG